>NC_056458.1:17820580-18085580 GCF_018296145.1 Oncorhynchus tshawytscha
AAAAATGTATGTACTGTAAGTCACTCTGGATAAGAGCTTCTGCTAAATGACTCAAATGTAAAACCAAACATATTACACACATCACACTGCTGCACCCCAACAACACAATACACATTCTGTATGGATGACCTATACTGTCGGGGTGGCAGGGTAGCCTAGTGGTAAGAGCGTTGGACTAGTAACCGGAAGGTTGCAAGTTCAAATCCCCGAGCTGACATATCTGTCGTTCTGCCCCTGAACAGGCAGTTAACCCACTGTTCCTAGGCTGTCATTGAAAATAATAATTTGTTCTTAAGTGACATGCCTAGTTCAATAAAGTTCTGCACTTCCACCATGCAGGGTGCACTACAGTACTATCACATATCAAACTGAAATAGACAAATGTCTTCATCAGACAATCATATTATCTCCTCTGAAAAGGAAAAGACTCTCACAACTAATGTCTGGGTTGTGAGTGATTCTCTCACCAATCTTATCAATTCATTTATCATTTGTTTCTTCCACACTTTGACTAGATTCTGTTTTTTTCCTTTCTCCTACTTTGAGTTTTTTTCATCTCAATGCTCTCTTCTCCGTCACTCGTCTGTTTTCTCCTCTGTTCCTCTCCCTCTCTCATCTCTCCTCCTCCCACAGCAATGGAATGATATTCGCCTAGCCTGGAACACCTCTGTGTATTTTGGCATGGAAGTTATTCGTGTGCCTTACAACACAGTATGGCTCCCTGAGATCATCCTTGAGAACAAGTGAGCCAGTAGAGGGCTTTCATATTTTTCCTCATTCTGATTTCCCCCCCTTTTGTGGCTCTGTTTTGCTTTGTTTTGAGCAATGGACTCTTGAACTCTTCTCATCGCACCCTACCCTTTCCTTCCACCTACTTTCTTCCCCTCCTCTCTTCCCCCTCTGCAGCATTGATGGCAAGTTTGATGTGGCCTACTATGCCAATGTCTTAATCTACTCCAGTGGCTACATGTACTGGCTGCCTCCAGCGATCTACCACAGCACGTATAGAGATCACCTACTTCCCCTTTGACTACCAGTACTGCACCGTAGTCTTCAGGTCCCAGAGATACAGTGCAAATGAGTTTGAAATCATACTGGCTGTTGACGCAGAGACCAACAAGCCTATTGAGTGGGTGGACATTGATCCTGAGGCCTTCACTGCCAATACACACTAATGTTGCAACATCTTGTTTTTATGATTTTCCAAATCAAATGGTATTTGTCACATGCGCCGAATACAACGGGTGTAGACCTTACCGTGAAATGCTTACTTACAAGCCCTTAATTAACCAACAATGCAGTTATGAAAATATTTACTAAAGTACATTTAAAAAATATATGTGTGTGTGTGTGTGTGTGTGTGTGTGTGTGTTTGTGGTGGTAAATAGGATAGTCTTGAACTGTTTATTTTCCAGTGATTGCACGTTGGCCAATAGAACGGATGGTAGAGGCGTGTTACCCACTCACCGATGAATTCTCACAAGGCACCCTGATCTGCGCCCCATGTATCTCCTTATTTTCTTCATGCGAATGACTAGGATTTGGGCCTTTATATATCCTTCACGTCAGATTATATAGCATTATATCCTTCACGTCAGACTCATTAAAGAAAAAATATTTGTCTAGTTCGAGGTGAGTAATCGCTGTTCTGATATCCAGAAGCTCTTTTCGGTCATAAGAGACGGTAGCGTCAACAAATAAGTTACAAACAATGCAGAAAAACACACAAAATAGCACAATTGGTTAGGAGCCTGTAAAACGGCAAGCATCTCCTCAGGCACCATTCTTTAAATAAATTCTATTTCAAAATCTACCTCCCCCTAATAGTTTCCCACCACTACTCAGGTCCTGCATGTGTGACACAAATACTGAATATACAACTTTGTAGTTTCTCAAAAGCAATATGTATGACTCCAACACCATAAAGTTTGCTGAGGAGATGATGGTGGTAGGGCTGATCGGCGACGAGGCTGCCTATAGGGAGAATGTCAGAGACCTGGCAGTGTGGTGCCAGGACAACAACCTCTTCCTCAATGTCAGCAAGACAAAGGAGCTGATTGTGGAATACAGGAAAGGAGGTGAGAACACGCCCCCATCCACATTGGGGCTGTAGAGGAGCGGGTTGAAAGCTTCAAGTTCTTCGGTGTCCACATCACTAAGGAATTATCATGGTCCACTCATCAACACGGTCGTGAAGAGGGCATGACCATGCTTCTTCCCCCTCAGGAGGCTAAAAAGATTTGGCATGGGCCCTCAGATCCTCAGTTCTACAGCTACACCATTGAATGGCTGCTTCACCACTTGGTATGGTAACTGCTTGGCTTCTGATCTCAAGGCACTACAGAAGTTAGTGCATATGGCCCAGTATATCACTGGGGCCAAGCACCCTGCCATCCAGGACCTCTATACCAGGCGGTGTCAGAGGAAGGCCCAAAAAATTGTCAGACTCCTTCCAACCAAGCCGCAGACTGTTCTCTCTTCTACTGCATGACAAGCGGTACCAGTGCACCAAGTCTGGAACCAACAGAATCTAAACAGCTTCTAACCCCAAGCCATTAGACTGGTAATCAAATGGCTACCCTGACTACCTGTGTTGACTCTTTTTTTGCACTAACTCTCTTGCAGTGACTACGCACACATATTGGATTCTACCCACACACTAACCCATACTTACGCTGAGATCCCAACACACACACACACACACACACGCATACTGACGCAACACACATTCACACTCACCAAGTACGCTGCTGCTACTGTTTTATTTATCCTGTTGCCTAGTCACTTTACCTATATGTACATACCTACCTCAATTACCCCGTACACGGACTCGGGACTGGTACTCCATGTATAGAGCCATGTTATATTTACTCTTTATTGTTATTCACTGTGTATTTATTCCTCATGTCACTTTATATTTGACATTATTTTTCTAATCTGAAGTACATGGTTGGAAAAGGACCTGTAAATTAGCATTTCATTGTTAGTTGTGGTGGAATTATTCTAATCAAAGAGACTTAGATTTCCTCAAAACAATTGAACTTCATTATTTAATGACTGCAGTAATGGAATGTTAACAATCACCCAATGGTGTAGTGTTAAAGCCCAAATAAACAGGATTCGGTTTCAACTATTTATAGTCTTCCTGAGTGCTTGTGACAAGGAACAGAAATTATACAAAGGTACATTGTGCTCTCATGCAACATACATCAAGATTTACATGGCGCTAAATATCTGTCTAGTTCATTTACTACTTGTTTATACAGAAATACTAATGCAACCTAGAATACTACATCCTTAAATAAACTGGACATTGGTTCTCCCTGTTACCAATAGACAGACACTAATCATGGAATGGAATGCAGTCTTTAGGTTCTCACCAAGCCATCGTAAATCTGAGGATTCTCTCTTCACACAGACATATGAGAGAACCCTATTCTGTTGCCTCTAGAAAAAAGACAATGTTTTAATATAGGAATACATTCTAATGTAAAAGTAATGTGATTAACTCAATGTTGTAATTCTACGACATTGTCTAAACCTGTTGACGAAGCATGTGACATAACATTTGATTTGATTAACAGTTATCTGTAAACAATTGACAACCCATCAACAGGTCAAATCCTAATGAAATGGCCTCTATTGATCCCAGTGTGTCTGTTTCCACCCTGTTAGAGAACGGTGAGTGGGCCATAAAGCACAGGCCAGCCAGGAAGCTGATCAACTCACGCTACACTCCTGATGACCTGGAGTACCAGGAGATCTCCTTCAACCTGGTCATCCAGAGAGAACCTCTATTCTACATCATCAACATCATCCTGCCCTGCTCACTCATCTCCTCCCTGGTCGTCCTGGCCTACCTCCTACCTGCATAGGGTAGGTTGCAACACTGCTGCTGATTGGTCAGTGGTGTAACTTAATTAAGGATACAGGAAGATGATATAGTATGCCATCAACAACTGATGTTAGCAGTTGTTCTGTTAGTGTTACAAGTGTTTTTTTCCAATATTGACTATTAAATCAAATGATTTATATTTAAAGCAGCAATCAGCAGTTGAAACAATAAAGTGTCCTCCCTGCCCCCTTTTCAGTAAAAAGCTGAGGGACGGGGCTAGAGAAATATATAACCACTCAAATTCATAAAACAGAGCTATGGATGCAAGGACTGACCATCCATGGTATCAGACTTATAGTTAATGTTCTGAGGTTATGTGGTGTTTACATTTACTTTTGTTTACAAACATTGAAGTAAAACAAGTTTATTTTGGATTCTGATTGGGTACAAATGCTTATGAGGCATCAATAAGTTATTCAAGAATCAATGGTTACATATCATTAATTTATGAGTCCACAAATGGATGTAGCAACTGCAGATGGCCCCTTTATGCTCTAACATAGATTTCATGGTTCTGAGTTTCAAACTAGAGAATGCACTGTATATTGTCGGATTAAAATTGGATTCTGTTTGCTAGATTAAATTGACCACAAGAAACCCAAACAGATAATGTGACTAAAACAACTTCAAACCTTGCTTAGGCTACATTTGTTTACGATCACATCTCTTTATTCTGCTTGGGAATAAATAGGCCTACTTGGGATCAGATTTCCAAAATGTTTACCCCTTGGAGCTGATTTGGAGCTGGAGCTGTCCAACAAAAGTTTGTTTTGCTCAGAACACTTGGTGGGCCAAATAAAACCATCTGTATATTATGTCTGTTGTCATCTGATGATTATGGGAAAAGCACTGCACTCCCGTCTGTACCCCTCTGATTCTCTGTTGTCCTCTTCATAGATGGGGGACAGAAGTTGACTGTCCATCTCTGTCCTGCTGGCTCAGACTGTCTTCCTATTTCTTATTGCTCAGAAGGTCCCTGAGACATCTCTCAATGTTCCACTCATTAGCAAGTGAGTTAGAATGTACCTAGGTGTGTTTGTATGAGGATTCTGTGTGAGAGACTCCATATAATAGTCACTGCATTCCTTTCTCAGCTTCAAATTGATGCCCTCATTAATGGGATTCTTCAGTCTCTTTCTTACTGCCTTCCTCCATACATTTATGTAACTCCATAAGAGAGCCAAATCCCCTCTACATCAACATCGGTCTGTTCTTCTCTTCCAGGTACCTGATCTTCGTCATGTCTGTGACCACACTCATCGCCACCAACCAAATCGTGGTGCTCAACATCTCCCTCTGCAGTCCCAATACCCACACCATGTCCCACACACCATGTCCCACACAGCACGTATGTATACATTGAAAAGCAAAATGATTTGTTTAACCACAAATGGGTGCTAAGTGGCATAACAAAATCCAGGTCCAGTACTTGTGTGGGTTTGAAAGTTAAATACTTTATTGCGTAGGCCAAGTCATGATTAAAATACAGTGCATTCGGAAAGTATTCAGACCCTGTAACTTTTTCCACATTATACATTTATGGATTTTCTCCACAATGACAAAGCAAAACAGGTTTTTAGATTTCTTTGCCAATTTATTAAAAATAAAAACAAATACCTGATTTACATAAGTATTCAGACCCGAAATTGAGCTCAGGTGCATCCTGTTTCCATTGACCATTTGGAAAGGCATACACCTTTCTATATAAGATCCTTATAGCTCCAAGACAGGATTGTGACGAGGCACAGACTGGGGAAGGGTACCAAAAAATGGCTGCAGCATTGAAGAACACAGTGGCCTCCATCATTCTTAAATGGAAGAAGTTTGAAACCACCAAGACTTTTCCTACAGCTGGCCGCCTGGCCAAACTGAGCAATCCGGGGAGAAGGGCCTTGGTCAGGGAGGTGACCGAGAACCCAATGGTCACTCTGACAGAGCTCTGTGGAGATGGGAGAACCTTTCAGAAGGGCAACCATCTCTGCAGCACTCCACCAATCAGGCCTTTATGGTAGAGTGGCCAGACGGACGCCACTCCTCAGTAAAAGGCATATGACAGCCCGCTTGGAGTTTCCCAAAAGGCACCTAAAGGACTCTCAGAACATGAGAAAAAAGATTCTCTGGTCTGATGAAACCAAGATTGAACTCTTTGGCCTGAATGCCAAGCATCACATCTAGAGGAAACCTGACACCATCCCTACGGTGAAGCATGATAATGGTAGCATCATGCTGTGAGGATGCTATTCAGCGGCAGGGAGACCAGTCCGGATCGAGGGAAAGTTGAACGGAGCAAAGTACAGAGATCCTTAATGAAAACATGCTCTAAAGCGCTCAGGACCTCAGACTGGGGTGAAGGTTCACCTTCCAACAGGACAACGACCCTAAGCACACAGTCAAGGCAACGCAGGAGTGGCTTCGGGACAAGTCTCTGAATGTCCTTGAGTGGCCCAGCCAGAGCCCTGACTTGAACCTGATCGAACATCTCTAGAGAGACCTGAAAATAGCTGTGCAGCGGCGCACCCCATCCAACCTGACCAAGCTTTTGTGGCTCTGCAGAGAAGAATGTGAGAAACTTCCCAAGTAAAGGTGTACCAAGCTTGTAGTGTCAACCTACAAGAAGACTCAAGGTTGTAATGGCTGCCAAAGGGGCTTCAAAGTACTAAAGGGTCTGAATACTTATTTAAATGTGATATTTCAGTTATTTTTTTAGTCTAAAAATCTTTTTGCGTTGTCATTATGGGGTAGTGTTTGTAGATTGAGGGGAAAAAATGTTATCGGAGTCGGAATACTTTCTGAATGCACTGTACACCAACGCATATCGGCTAACAGTTGTTTGTTCACCCGTACCCAATTGCTAATAACCACCCGCAAACGCCTACTATGTGATAAAGTGAAAATCTTTCATCCGCAACCAACCCTAACCACAAATATAGAAAATGCTCTGTCCAGTCAGATGGCAGAATAATTTTTTAACAGGCCTTTTTAGATTGGCATATGTTTCTGATAATAAGTTTCTACATTTTGGTAGGCTATTTGTTAATCCACTTGTCTATTATTAGATACAGGTGGCTTCTCTTCTGTACTTTGACCTAGAAGAGTAAATATACCCCATGCTCACCAGAATAAATTGATAGAATGAATGCTTCAAATCAGTTGACATGGCAAAGCTCTCTTTCATCTCTGCTTCTCTCATGTGGCAAAGACATGTATTATTAGGGGCCAGGGAGGAGATGCAATAAAAAAAAAAAATCTGTTTAAGGAAATGAAAAGCTGTTAAAACAACCCAACATGGTTGAAATACTATCAGCTTTTATGATTCTTATAAAGATAGCACCTTTACAGACTGTTCTGGTCCTTCTATTCATTTTCACCTCCATTTCACAGCTTTTCTCTTACTGAATTAAACTCTGATATTGTCCCTTTAGCCTCAGTGCTTCAATGTTAACTTTAAGCCTAAATTCCCAAAAGCATTTAGCAATTGCCGTGTTATTAGCACGCTACAGTTGGGCCCTAAAGCTTCGGGTAAATACTAACGTCAGATAGAACAACCTTAGTGTCGCCTATAGATATGAATTGCACAAGAATTATACTTTTTTTTGCCTTGTTTTTTCTTTATTCAATACTATAACGAACCGATATGACATAAGATCCTACTTTGTCAGAATGAATTTGACTTTTGTTTTAATCCACCTTTCCTCTCCCCTGTTTAGCTCTTCCTGGAGCTTGTTCCTCAATTCCTGGGCACGGCCCCTCTGGTGGATAATGCAGAGGCGGGAGTGAGGGAGCGACGGCGTAGCTCGTTCTTCGGCCTGGTGCAGAGAGCGGAGGAGTATGTGCTGAAACAACCACACAGCGAGATGATGATTGACAAACAGAGAGAGGCATGGCCTCACACGATCATTTGGTAAGATTAGAGATACCGGTAGGGAGGGAAGGAAGGATAGCGCATGGGGGGGGGTATACAACATTTGTTTTGGTGTTATGGAACCCAGAAACAGTAGTGCCAAACAACATTTGACACAGGTACGTACACAGATGGGGCTCTACCTGTACAGAGCACATGCCCCTTTGCCCTTCCAGTCTCCAAAGTGCCCTTTTCAGTGGTGTTATAATTTCCCCCCAAATGTTTATTTTTAAAAATAAATGTTCTGTCGTGGTTGTTCTGAACCTACAAGTCAAGTCCTCATTAAATGATCATCTATGCTTCAGAACCAACAAGTTGCGCATCTCAATTGTTGACCAATGACTTCATCAATGTTGGAGCATAAAGAAGGGCATGCTAGTGGTGCACGCGTCAGCTGTTTGTTCACCGGCACCCGCCCACAATTGCTAATAACACATCTGCAACCACCCAACTATGTGTAATAAAGTGGAAATCTGAGAACCGACCCTAACCCGCAAATATAGAAAATGCATGGGAGGCTAGAGATGGCAGAATATTTTGGGGGAAGATCTTTTTGCCTGATTTTAGATATGTTTCTGCTTATAATTTCCAACATTTTTGGGAGGCTATTTGTTAGTCAACTTGTCTATAATTAGATACAGATGGCTTCTTCTGTCATTATGTTGCCTGAAGAGTAAATAAACCCTTGCTCACCAGAATGTTATAAATCGATAGAATGAATGCTTCAATCTAGTTGACTTCGGTAAAGTTATCTCTGTCATCTCTGCTTCTTTCGTGGAGCAAAGAAGTTTAGAGATCTGGGAGAAAATGCAATAACTCAAATCAGGAAAGATTTTCTGTGCAACATTTCCAAATGACATCAGTTTACCCGGTTGTAAGGGAAGCTGTGAAAACGACCCAACATTTTTCTGATAAGATTTCATTTCAGCTTGGATGCATATATTGTGATTGAAATACTATCAGCTTTTATGATGCTGATAAAGATAGGTACTGTTTATAGGTGCTAACTGTGCATTCACATTCTCTAAAGATGAAAAATATTTAGTTTCTATTTAACCCTTCTGAACAGTAGGTTTCAGTTCCCTAAACATGAACTGTTTCTGCCCGTTCCCAAATGCATTTGGCGATTGGCGTGTTGGCTATTTGGCACGTGTACCGTTAGGCCCTAAAGTTTAGGCTTATGCACGAATGCAGATAGCCTAAAATAATGAAAGAAAAACCTCAATCTAGTTTAAGATGTATACATTGCACAATAATTATACATTTATGGTTTTAAGGTATTGCCTTTATTCAACCTGCCCGCGACCAACCCGCCATTGGCCATTTGGCCAACCCGCAAATTACATTGGGTCAGTAAGTATTGCTTTTATCTGGGGATGTAGGTCAGGTTTTGGATCAGTTTCATTTCAATTCATTCTGCTCAGGCCCATATTCACAAAGTGTGCTGATCTAGGATCATGCTCTTTTTGATAAAATAAATTATTATGATTTTAAAAGGCCTACACTGTATTCAAGTGAGACACTTTGAATACAGGCCCATGATGAGCTGAGGGTTAAGAAATACTGATAGAACCGTGTGGGTTATTGTCTCCCCACTTCTGGCTCACCGTTAACTGTCCCATAGGAAATGGAGAGTTGGGTATTGATCGGGAAGATGATTGACAAGGTGTGTGTCTGGGTGGCCATGGCCCTCTTCTCCATCGGAAAAGTGCCGCCATATTCCTCACGGGACATTTTAACTCAGTCCCAGAGTTTCCATTTCCTGGGGAAAACAAACGATACCTCTCCAGTTAGGAGGACAAGGCAACGCCCCTTCTTGGTCACAGATTATATGAATCATCATCGTCTTTATATCATTGAGACTTAAGTTGTCTTGCTAATTTCTTCACTTACAGTGCATTCGGAAAGTATTCAGACCCCTTGACTTTTTCCATGTTTTGTTATATTACAGCCTTATTCTAAATGTCTTATAGATCCCCCCTCAATCTACACACAATACCCCATAATGACAAAGCAGAAACAGGTTTTTAGAAATTTGTATTTAACCTTTATTTAAAATATCACATTTACATAAGTATTCATACCCTTTAGTCATTACTTTGTTGAAGCACCTTTGGCAGCGATTACAGCCTTGAGTCTTGTTGGGTATGACGCTACAAGCTTGGCACACCTGTATTTGGGGAGTTTCTCCCATTCTTCTCTGCAGATCCTTGAAATCTCTGTCAGGTTGGGATGGGGAGCGTTGCTGCAGAGCTATTTTCAGGTCTCTCCAAAGATGTTCGATCGGGTTCAAGTCCAGGCTCTGGCTGGGCCAATCAAGGACATTCAGAGACTTGTCCCGAAGCCACTCCTGCGTTGCCTTGGCTGCGTGCTTAGGGTCATTGTCCTTTTCGAAGGTTGAACCTTCGCCCCAGTCTGAGGTCCTGAGTGTTCTGGAGCAGGTGTTCATCAAGGATCTCTGTACTTTGCGCCATTCATCTTTCCCTCAATTCTGACTAGTCTCCCAGTCCCTGCCATTGAAAAACATCCTCACAGCATGATGCTGCCACCACCATGCTTCAACGTAGGGATGGTGCCAGGTTTCTTCCAGACGTGATGCTTGGCATCCAGGCCAAAGAGTTATCTTGTTTTACACCAGACCAGAGAATCTTGTTTCTCATGGTCTGAGAGTCCTTTAGGTGTCCTTTGGCAAACTCCAAGCGGGCTGTCATGTGCCTTTCATTGAGGAGTGGCTTCTGTCTGGCCACTCTACCATAAAGGCCTGATTGGTAGAGTGCTGCAGAGAGTTGTTCTTCTGGAAGGGTCTCCAATCTCCACAGAGGAACTCTGGAGCTCTGTCAGTGACCATTGGGTTCTTGGTCACCTCCTTGGCGAAGGCCCTTCTCCTCTGATTGCTCAGTTTGGCCCGGCAGCCAGCTCTAGGAAGAGTCTTGGTGGTTCCAAACTTCTGGAGGCCACTGTGTTCTTGGGGACCTTCAATGTTGCTGAAATTTGTTGGTACCCTTCCCCAGATCTGTGCCTCGACACAATCCTGTCTCGGAGCTGTACGGATAATTACTTTGACCTCATTGCTTGGTTTTTGCTCTGACATGCACTGTCTACTGTGGGACCTTATATAGACAGGTGTGTGCCGTTCCAAATCATGTCCAATCAATTGATTTTACCACAGGCGGACTCCAATCAAGTTGTAGAATCATCAATGGAAACAGGATGCACCTGAACTCAATTTCAAGTCTCATAGCAAAGGGTCTGAATACTTATATAAATAAGGCATTTCTGTTTTTTATTTTTAAAAACCTGTTTTTCGCTTTGTCATTATGGGGAATTGTGTGTAGATAATAAAAAATATATATTTAATACATTTTAGAATACGGCTGTAATGTTACAAAATGTGGAAAAGGTCAAGGGGTCTGAATACTTCCCTACTGTACTGCTTACTTATTTTTTGGGCAGTAGATGACTGAAAATGGCATCGTCTTGATATCATGTCATCCTATTTGATAAATATTTCAAACTGTGTTTTGTGTTTTACCCTAACCATTTCTTGTTACACGTGTGTATTCTATTTTTTAGTAAGCCATGTGACATGAACATGCCAAAATAAATAAACAGTTTGAGGCAAAGCAGTTGTGATTTAATTCAGTAAGTCTGCTGTGGGCTTTGCTTGGTTAGAACAAAATGAAGAAGCCAGATCTCGGTTTCAGCCCTCACACTGCCTTAGGATGAAGTGCAGGTCTCCTGTACCCTTTAGAATTCTTGTCTGTCTTGTATCTCACTGTATGGTGATGTATATGTGACACAGGTCTTTACTGATGGATATAATGCAATTTGTAATGTAAGAAGACCATAATACTCTAAGAATATTAGATTTAGCTAGTTACTTTATTTTACACACGATACATTTACATAGTTAATGAATTGTTCTGTTTAACTTGTACCAAATAATGATACAATGACCCAGACACTTAATTCAAAGTTAAACTGAGGCCTTGCTTTCCTTTCTGCCCAATTGGTGCCTCATTTATAAAATGTGATATAATTAAACAATTTTTGTATACAATTAAAACACCTATGCTGCTGATGTTGGCATACACAAATCATCATGATCCACAATTTGTTTGTTTTACATTATGGAATTGAATATGGAGTTTTAGCATCAAGAGGATGTGTTGGATGGTACATAGTCAGCAAAAACATTGGAGATTCAAACCATTACTGGAACGTAAAGTGTTTTACTTGTCCCTCTGCATCCAAGATCTTTAAAACATCTATACAAACAAATGCTGCATAATAACTGTTAGTATTTTATGTTATTAATACTGTGAAAATTAAATACTTTTTTCAATCAAAAGACTTGTGGTCATTGTTGAGAGGGTACACATACAATATGTGGCTATTAAATCTTGAAATGGCAGTTTGAGATGTTTAAAAAAAATATAAGACCATGTTGAAGCCGAAGGTTAATGCAGACCGCCTCCAGAAACACTGCTTGACTGATTCCAAGGCTTAGCCAGAATCATTTGTCCAGCCCTTTGGGAATCCAAGCACAGTTTAATTTCCCAATGATGATTAAATGGAGCGACAGCACAGCATGCTACCATGTAACAGAACAGTTTGAAGGTAGTTTTAATATTAAAGTCAAAGTATACATTTCAACACCAGACAGCAGCAACAATTACACATGCAAGTACGACTGTATTGCTTCATTTGGTCTACTACTGTCATGGTTACATTTTTGCTTCACTGTAGAGTATTCTTTAAACCTTTTGAGGCATATTAATGGGAAGCAGTGTCTGATCAAGGAGTGTAGTGTGTAGGGTGAAAGTAGTCTACGAAAAAAAGAACACTGTCACATGACCCGAGTGGCTGGATGAGTGGTCAAATGACCTGACCTTGATCTCATTGCATAGCCTACATTCTACTTGATCACACCACTATAATTATCCTACTTTTGAGTGAATCAGAATCGGCTACACACCTTCAAGATCACATTTTGATGTTGCTTTGGGCAAGAAATTCGGTTTAATATAACAAAAGATTTCCTGGTCTTTCTATTGTGTCTATACATTTGTTTTATGTATTTAGAATATTACAATGTAATTTGAGATTAAAATCTCTTTTAGGTTCAACACAATTGACTGTTTCTACTGAGTGTAGAGGGTGTGGTCTGACACTGACCACTATGACTAGACAATGTCTGACTCTGACCACTGACTAGATAATGTCTGCTGACTCACCCAAAGATCTTCTTTGTCCTCAATTGGGAGAAAATAAACATTTCAATTCAATGTCAGAGTTAATCTCTGTTCTTCAACTCCAGAGACTATGCCTCAGCACTGTGGAGTGAAAGCACTTGGACAACTCTAAATAACTTCTGTGCATCTATCCATGTCAATGTCAAAACTCTCATGCATGTGTTTCATTTGAAAGTATGAGGGAGCTGATAATGAATCTAAGATACATACTTTGATACAACAAAACTGTTCTTGATTAAAAAAAGTGTCACATAGTGTATTTTAAACACTGACCCAATTCCCCTGCAGTAGGTACTACAAGGTCCAATTCAATTATCTCTGAGTGAAAACAAAGATATTACTACCCCAATATTGGAACCTCTTAAATATCAAATATGCTATTTTCCCAGATGTTTAGGACTTGTTCCTCCACAGCTAGGAAGGGATTTACAGCAGCTGTAGGGGTATCTAGTCTCCTTAATCATTTTAAATGTAACCTTAATTTAACTAGGCAAGTCAGTTAAGAACAAATTCTTATTTACAATGACAGCCTACACCGGACACCGCTGGGCCAATTGAGCGCTGCCCTATGGGACTCCCAATCACAGTGATGCAGCCTGGATTTGAACCAGGGACTGCAGTGACACCTCTTGCACTGAGATGCAGTGCCTTAGACTGCTGCACCACTCAGGAACCATGTGCTCCCAACATTCCTCTGGTTTGGCTTCTGGACCAAAGCCCAAGTTGAGACATGTCCTTTTTGTCTCAGTTCAACAATACTCATTCATTTTGTGTGAATGAGGAGGAGGAATGTCTTGAGCCAGCAAAACCAGATCTGCCAGAGCCAGCTAAACCAGACCTGCCAAAGCCAGCAAAACCAGACCTGCCAGAGCCAGCAAAACCAGACCTGTCATATCCAGCAAAACCAGACCTGTCATATCCAGCAAAACCAGACCTGTCATATCCAGCAAAACCAGACCTGTCATATCCAGCTAAACCAGACCTGCCAGAGCCAGCTAAACCAGACCTGCCAGAGCCAGCAAAACCAGACCTGTCATATCCAGCAAAACCAGACCTGTCATATCCAGCAAAACCAGACCTACCATATCCAGCAAAACCAGACCTACCATATCCAGCAAAACCAGACCTGCCATATCCAGCAAAACCAGACCTGTCATATCCAGCAAAACCAGACCTACCATATCCAGCAAAACCAGACCTACCATATCCAGCAAAACCAGACCTACCATATCCAGCAAAACCAGACCTACCATATCCAGCAAAACCAGACCTACCATATCCAGCAAAACCAGACCTACCATATCCAGCAAAACCAGACCTACCATATCCAGCAAAACCAGACCTACCATATCCAGCAAAACCAGACCTGTCATATCCAGCAAAACCAGACCTGTCATATCCAGCAAAACCAGACCTGCCAGAGCCACTAAAACCAGACCTGCCATATCCAGCAAAACCAGACCTGCCATATCCAGCAAATCACCTCTGGTTTGCAGCTGATTACACTTCAAATAAAGTAATCTCTTCTATTGAGAAAATCTCAAGCAACAAAGACGTTTGATAATTAAAACCAATGAAAATCATATAAACCGGACCAAACTCTTGTAATTTAGTTGTTGATTGTTAGTTCTCAATTTTATATTTGAATTTTAATAGAAGAAATGGTTCGATTCCAGGCTGTATCACAACTGGCCGTAATTGGGAGTCCCATAGAGCTGCTCACCATTGGCCCAACGTCGTCTGGGTTTGGCCGGTGTAGGTCTTCATTGTAAATAAGAATTTGTTCTTAACTGACTTGCCTAGTTAAATAAAGGTTAACTACTGTTGTGCTGCTGACTGTACAATCTGTCTTCAACTGGAGTGCTGCTGCCTGCTACGTCAGGCACTATGCGACATTTTCTTTGACAATGGAATAGCTAGGTAATGTGAAAGAAAAATGTAAACGTTGTTGATACATTGATGCAATGTTTACCTGGACAAGTCATCGCGCACTATTGTATCATCAGACTATTTGTGCTTCTGTAGCGGATATTCTCGGTGAATGATTTCAGGAATATATCCAACCATGCAGCCGGAAGGAACATTTACATGTGCATGGTTTAGAGTAAGTACTGTATCGCTTTCCGTCTCTCCTTTACGTCAAAACTGATAAGTTTTCTACTGATAAGTTTTCTAGGGCGAAGGGAGTTGGAA
Source organism: Oncorhynchus tshawytscha (assembly GCF_018296145.1). NCBI lineage: Eukaryota > Metazoa > Chordata > Actinopteri > Salmoniformes > Salmonidae > Oncorhynchus > Oncorhynchus tshawytscha. The sequence continues at coordinate 17,835,825 of NC_056458.1, forward strand.
GAAAAACGAAGATCTTTTTGCTCAAGGATATGGAATTTGACCCTCGTCTTCCTGATCTTTTCTATGTGATGCTTTAGTAAGTAGCTACGCCTCTACTAAAATGAATATCCTCTGTGATTCTATACCACTATAAAGGGAACTATCGTGATTTAGACAGTTTAAAACAGCACGGATGCAGAATACTAATAAGGCCTATGCGACATGTCAACGGGATACTTTATTATAGTTTCACATTGCCAATTCTGTCTGCGCCTTCGTTCTCCAACCTGGTATCCTACACTAGACGTAATATAGTAAATGAAAAGGATCGGCCACTCATTAGTATAATATGTTATGTTTGGTATGGTTACATAAGACCAAAGGTTACTTACAGGAGTAGTTCACTATTTTACAACTTGATGTTAAATGGTTCCTCACTCTAAAAGTAGTCTATGGGCCAGGGGAAACTGTAATCCATGGTTCAGTTTTCTTTAAACAGCCACTACAAACTTCAGCTAACTTTAGCCACCACAAGGTAGTCAATTGAAGTGATGTGGGTATGTGAGTCAAATCGCCTTTAAGTAATATAAAACTAGTTGATTTCCAGTGTTTTGGACATTCTTAATTTTTAAAAATAAATATGCTCATATGGCCCCATCACTTCCATTGATTGTTAGCTTGTGGCTAAGGTTAGCTGAAGTTTGTAGTGGCTTTTTAAATAACTGTACCGTGCAATCTACTCTCTCTGCCCATAGACTACTTTCAGGGTGAGGAACCCTCTAACATCAGTTTCCTTAAGGCAAAAACAAAAGGAGGGTGATTGGGTGGGTGTATAACATGAACATCCTAGCAACCCAAAGTTGCGTGTTCAAATCTCATCACAGACAACTTTAGCATTTTAAATAATTAGCAGCTTTGGAACTACTTACTACTTTTTAGCTACTTTGCAACTACATAGCATGTCAGCTAATCTTAACCCTTTAACCTAACTCCTAACCTTAACCACAGCAACAACTAATTGGAATTCTTAACATACCATACATATTGCAAATTCATGTCATACGAATTGTAATTTGTAACATTATATACGGTGTCCACCCACTCTGCCCAGAGTTGGTGAAAATGTGCATTGGTAATGACATTTCACTTCCTTATGCTATTAAATACATTTGACCAAGACAAATATAGTTCTGAATCTTTCAGTGGAGTTTTCTCCAACATATCACATTATATCGAAAAGTCAGATTTCATAACCTAATACATCCGATAATTAGCACCGAGCTCTATTGAAAGAGCAGTGGAGTTCTCTCACCCGAAACTTATGAGGATTTAACATTTTGTGGTCATCGTCATCCAAGTTGTTCCGCGGGTCGCAAATAGCATAATTAGCATGACACGAGCTGAATTAAATGTTAAAAGGCTCTGTTGACATTTCAGAGATACGCTTGCTTTTGTAAGAAGTCTTGGAAAAAGAACAGAAACTTTGTATTAATATACTAAAATATCAAAATACATGTCATATCACAATCTATATCTATCTTACCTCTATTGATTTATGTCATCCTCATTTGAGAAGAAAGATGTTGAGTTCAATGGTGAGCCTGTCAGGTAACCTTATTTCTCGGACAGCATCCAGCCTAGATGATGCGATACTATTTCTCAGATTTTTGCCACTTTGTCTCTGGTCTCCTTTGAGTTTAGTCACCCTATTGTTGACAATCCTACAAAGGTAAAAACGCCAATAGGTTTCGAATGGATTATGATAGAGACATGAGGTTTGGACCATTGGTTTCTTACACCATTATCTACACAATTAACATATTATTTCACTCATTGATCAAAATATGTTTTTGATTGGACACCTTATATCAGGGATAATCAACTAGATTCAGCTGTGGGCAGTTTCTTTTTTCTTGAGCGCCAAAACATAATTACAAATAATTTGTAGAATGCAAATTGACCGCAAGAAACCTGAACAGATATAATATTTGATTGAAACATAATAATTTCAAACCTTGCTTACATTTATATACGATCATATATGCCTCTTTATTATGCGTGGCAATACATGAACAGATTTCCAAACTTAAAATCATTAGGAGCTGATTTCCTGGTGTTTTCAGTCTTATGTCCAACAATAAAAAATCTCAGAAAACTTGGGGGGCCAAATAAAACCTGGACCGCCAGTTGGGGAACCTGCTCTATATTATACAAAATGTGATGATGGAAATGCACAAATTAATACATACAATACGAAACGTAACATATGCTAATTTGAACGTCCCTGATTTTCATTTACTATGTTACGTCTACCCCTGAGTCCCACTCACATGCCAAGATGTTCCGTTTTTTCTAGAGCGCTTTGGAACTTATATTTAACTGCAGGGGGAATGGGTGGCTATGGAAAATAGAATGATGGCTTCAGTGGGGAAATCTATAGTAGGCAATAGGCCTATCATTTTGTCATTTGAATGACTGACTGGCTAGACAGTAGATATTTTCTAGAGAATGTTGATTATGGTGTAATAAATTAAGCACATATCTGGCTGATTGTAGATTTTGATTACATGGTAGTTTGTTTTGCAATCATTTTGGAGCCACCAAATTGGCAGAAATCCATGGATTTAAATGCTTTTTGTGTTTCCTTGTGCTGTAAATGTTTTTTTGTTCTGCAATTGCAATTTATCCATAGATGACAAGATGCTACCTAGAGAAATCAATAGAGTGGACTTTGGGATTGTAATTTGCTGTGCAGTGTCCAGTGTGCACACTTAATAACATTTCTCCCCTCATGTTTTGGTGTGTTGACCCATCCACAATTCAGAAATGTTTCCCTCCAAATGAAAACAACAAATGTTTCTTTATCCATGACTCAGAATAAGCCTACAGCACAAACTCACCAGTGGGTATAGATTTATGCTGGGAATTAGGAACCACTGTAGGGTCCCCTAGCGACAGTCCCTATGGTGAGACTTGTACAGCTTACTAGAATCTGTCCTGCATTACAGCAAAGACAATCTAGATACAGTACCAAGACCACTGTCAGAGCTAGGCTGATACTCTGCATAGTAAGAGACGTGGAGACAGTGATGCACATTTTGTCAATGCATCGCTCTCTCTCTCGATTTTGTTTCACCTTGGACTTGGTTGCCCTGGAAACAAAATCTACTCATCCAATCAGATCCCTCTTCCCACACGCATTTGCACAGACCCTTCTCTCTCATTGTGTGTGCTCCCTCCAAGACTTCTTATGTGTCACACCGCTGATGATAAAACCAGGTATACACCACCAACACACGATTGTACTTTTTGATGCTGTTATCATGTCATTTGTTCCTCTTCAGATGGTGTGGTGGTGTGTGATCGGTGTTATCTGGTTCACTGCAGTGTCTGAGGCACTTGAGAGGTCCCAGGATTATATTTAGACACGTGAAGCCCCAGTCTCTCCTAGTTCATAGATCAGTTCTCCCCACTATTTATAGTCATCTGTGTTAGGTGGCCTTTAATGTAATGTACTTCATAGATAACGTGTCTGAAAAAATTCTCGGCCTTATTGACACAGGCCTGCAATTAGTCTGAATGGCTGTCATTTCATTGTACAGTTCCACTATTGTCAAGTATTTTCTATGTAATACAGTAAATTCAGCTAGATTAAAGTTTTTTTCTGGATACTATAGTGAGATGTTTGAAAGATTATGGTGATGGAATGTGATTCATATTTAGTGGAATTTTTCTTTGTGATGAAAGGGATAGAGCACAATGGCCAGTCCAGCACCAGCATGCTGCAATACCCCTCCATGTCCAGATGGGGGAGCGGCGGTGGCCCAAAAGACAAAGCACTTCATCACGGACGACTGTGAGCTGAGCAAGGAAGAGCTGGATGGCCTCATGAGGGAAGGAGGTGAGGACACAGACCCTAGTTGTTGATGTAGCCTATAATGTTTTATTCCCTCCATCCAAATACCTTTACATCACATTAGACTGATAAGACTTCAGTAGTGGTATTGAATTATTCTGTAATAGATTGCCTGTGTCATCTGATCTCCCCACAGAGGAAAGTCGTCCCTTCCTGGTGGTCCATCATCTGCTTGATGTGAAGGAGGCAGGTGTGCCTGTGTTACTGCCTGGGACTCCAGTCATCTGCAGAGTGGACAGCACCGAGAGATACACTACGCGCTCCAAGGTGTGTGTGTGTGTGTGTGTGTGTGTGTACATAGTGTTTATTCATGTGTCTGTATATTATATGCACACCTGTACCTTTCCACATGAGCACATGTTTACATTATGTGTAGGCTACACAAGTCAATGGCATGTTTTCTCTTCCAGGTCCGTGTGTGCACTCTGTACACTGTGAAGCTGACCCATGGCAAGTTCACCTGGACGGTTAAAAGGAAGTACAAGCACTTCCAGGAGCTGCACCGTGACCTCTACAAGCACAAGATGATGGCCCACTTCCTGCCTCTGGGAAGGTCTGACTCAGAGCACCAATCGGAGCTCAGACATGCAAATCAACCCATTATCTGTGCTGAGAATAATTTGTTTAGAGGGGATGCACTTCAAATCAGAGTGAAGGCCTGTTGTGATTTTGGTACGAGTTTAAGCAGTAAAACGTTTAGAATATTAAAATGTTTATTTTTAGATTTGCAGCCCAGAGAGCACAACTGAGGGCTATGACAGAGGAGATGCCAAGTCTACACGGGACCGAGAGGATGAGACGAACTTCCAGCAAACCGGTATCACTCTTACAACCATGGAACCACACATACTGTATACAAAAAGACAGACACTGATAAACGCCATGGTACACATGCAGACAGAGAGCCACACATCTCTCAGTCTTACATCTACATAGTTGTAGATAATTTCCTCCACACAAAAAACGAGGGATCAATCTTGTGAGTTTTTAAAATCATTATCAGGGGTTCTTCTGTCTATCTGACCATTTGATTTGTTGACATTTGATCATGTAGGTCCAGTCAGTTCTGATTTCTGATCTCTCTGTTCTAGAAATACCTTGAGGAATACCTAAACGGCCTTCTGGAGAATTCCTTTTGTAAGAACTATCACGGCATGGTGAGTTAAGATGGCACACACATACATCAATTACCATTCATTGTCAGACAGTGATGATAGCACATCCTATCTTGTTCTGATTCCAGCTGGAATTCCTTGATGTCAGTGCTCTCTCCTTTGTCAGTGAGCTTGGACCCAAAGGCCTGTAAGCACTATTAATAGTCTATGAGAGTGTGTGTGATGTTATATGAAAAAGAGAGACAGTGTTATTCAGTATATTTTAATGTGACTGATTCTATGTCTGTGTGAGTGATGTCATTGTGTTTCAGGGAGGGTTCCATCTTCAAAAGGTCAGGAGGTCACCGTATCCAGGGGTTGAACTGTATTGGTCATCACCAGTTCTGCTTTCGCTGGTCAAAGCGCTGGCTGGTGGTCAAGGACTCCTTCCTGCTCTATATGAACCGGGAAAATGGGGTCGTCTGCTTCGTACTGGTCTTTGACCCGGAGTTCAAAGTTCAAGTGGGTCGTGCATATACTGACACCAAGTATGGGGTTTGCTTTCAGAACTTCACCAGGTAATTCATAGTGGAATCCAAAATATGATTACTTTTCGACAGACACTCAAAAGTGTACCCTCAAATAGACACTTGTATTCCTAACTGTTTTTCTTATTTATGAGTCAATTCCTAGCTGTTTGTGTATTTGTGAGTCAATTCCTAGCTGTTTGTGTATTTGTGAGTCAATTCCTAGCTGTTTGTGTATTTATGAGTCAATTCCTAGCTGTTTGTGTATTTATGAGTCAATTCCTAGCTGTTTGTGTATTTATGAGTCAATTCCTAGCTGTTTGTGTATTTGTGCAATTCCTAGCTGTTTGTGTATTTATGAGTCAATTCCTAGCTGTTTGTGTATTTGTGCGGGCAAGTATTGTCTCGCTGTGTAAACTCGTGTATGTGTATTCTCAGGATGGGCATTTGAAATTATTTCATTATTCAAATAATGCCATGATATTTTTTCGGATATCCGGATAGTCGAAATACATGTTTTTAAATAATTATGATAAATGTTTTACTGTAATGGAGACTCGAGAGAGAGAGTTGGTGCGCTGTGCACGGAGGGAGAGAGGGAAAATAGCCAAACCGACTAGTTGACAAACTATCTATCAGACCGTCTGGTATGGCCTGTCTTGACTACATCAAATTGTTGTGAAATAGCTAGCTACTGCAGCCAGATAGGTTAGCCAGCTAGCTAGCTAAAGTAGCAAAGCTAATAGAGGCTATTTTGCTGCACTCCCCATCCACTGTCTACAACAACTCCATTCATATGAAACCACAGCCTACCTGTTGGTTCATCATTATAGCCTACTCCTTTTCAGTTAGCCTTTTTATTTCCATAAGTTTCATTCCATTTTGCATTGGTTAGAAATCGCCCACTTCACTTGCTACACTTGAAGCCTCTGAATGTAGCTCCGCTTTGTTTGACTGACAATAACAATAAGCTAGATGTGTGAAACCATAGACATTAAAACCAGTGTGAAACGTGTGTAAGCTACCGGTTTGTCTTTTTTATGCGGCACACTCATAAAACTGATGTTTTATTACCATTTTGGCTGTAATGGTCTATTCTTGTAGGCTGCCGAGTGGTGCAGCTGTCTAAGGCACTGCATCTCAGTACTAGTGATGTCACTAGACCCTGGTTCGATCCCGAGCTGTATCACAACCGGCCGTGATCCGGAGTCCCATAGGACGGCGCACAATTGGCCCAGCGTCGTCTGGGTTAGGGGAGGGTTTGGCTGGGAGAGGCCGTCATTGTAGAATAAGAATTTGTTCTTAACTGACTTGCCTAGTTAAATAAAGGTTAAATTTAAAAAAAGATTTCGCAATATCAGATCATTTAATTTTGGACAAAGCCTTAAAAAATAATAATAGACAAAGCCTTTTTATAAAAAATGATTACTCTCCCAAGTAATCGAATAATAACATCTGTTCGGATATTCGAATAACCGTGCCCATCCCTATTGTGTTCTTACATGAGTGTTTTTTTCTGTGTGTAGGAATCTGGTCATCAAATGTAACAGCTACAGACAGGCTCACTGGTGGAGCCATGAGATCAATAGGCTGGCTGAGCCCTGTGAATTCCTCCAGGTCCAACGCTTTGGGGGCTTTGCCCCGCCACGGGAGAACACACTCACCAAATGGTCAGATGTTGCTTCCAATTAGATGATAATGTGGTATGTGTACATGCTGTATACATCCTTAACTTGAATGTAATGTCTCTGTTTATGAATTGGTCATATTAAAGGTATGTAAATGGAAGTGGCTACTTTGCAGACCTGGCTGATGCTCTGGAGCAGGCCAAGGAGGAGATCTTCATCACAGACTGGTGGTGAGGAGCAGAGCTAGCACCATATAAATATATTTGAACATTCTATTATTATACAGTATATCTCTATGGCTAGTAAGCCTACTGTGTGTTCCAAGACTTGTACTGATGTAATAAGCACAGTGCTCTCCATAATTATAGAGAGTGGTTATCCAGAAAATGGCTCTGCCGTGAGCTAAATAAGAGCATACAGCCAACAAAACAAGTATTTGATCTCAATATCAACGGAGATCACTGTTTCCAACATGTATTAGGTTTGTTTCGAATTAGTCTGTAAATAGCAGGACACAGTGTAAATATGTACATGGTTAACATTGCATGGTGAATGTCTTTCCCTCCCTCCCTCCCAGGCTCAGCCCAGAGGTTTTCCTGAAGAGGCCAGCTACAGACACATACTGGCGCCTGGACCAGATCCTCAAACGCAAAGCAGTACGAATCTACTTCCCAACTTTCGCCTATCAACATGTTTCTAGTCTCCCTTTTACCTCTCCTCCCTCCTCTCCTCTGAATGCACTGAAGGTTAATCCCTCCTTTCCTCATCCTTTCCACCTTCTGTGTAGCCTGGCAAAAGCGTACCTCATGACCACACAGCTGTGACCCACTGGTCTGAAAAGGAGGCTGCCTGTTAATGAAATCTTGATTGGTTGGTTCTCTGGAATATAATTTTTTCCTGGGGGGTTGAGATTGTTTGGTTTGAAAATCAAACAGTTGTAATGGAAGGGGGTGGCACTCTGGGGATGTGTGTGGCTGTGTCTGTGGGCGTTTGAGTGAGAAAGACACTGAGGAGACCCAACCAGTAACAGCACAGCCCCCTTCATTATCAACGCATCGTGCCGACAACATCAAAACAGCCTTTCCAGACTCTGAAGTCAGAAGGACTTTGGTATCAGCCAGACTACCTTCTGTTTATATCCATCCTTTCTTTTCTCTGTGCAGGAACAAGGTGTCAAAGTATGTGTGCTCCTGTACAAGGAGGTGGAAATGGCCCTGGGCATCAACAGTGGCCACAGCAAGAGGACACTGATGGACATGCACCCCAACATCAAGGTCTGTCTGAGACGCTCCAATCTTTGCTCTGCAGTCAGGTGGTGCTTTACACCTGAAAAACCAATCCACATAGCTGGCTCTTAGTCATAACATTGTAGCACAGTGTCACACTAAACAGAGGAATCATACACATCCTCATGCTTTCATTACTATGTTATGTTAATCTGGGTATTTTAATTTAAATTCAAAACTTTATTATATTTGTGTCTTTAGCTTCCCTAACATCTTCCCAACAGGTGATGCGACACCCCAACCACATGTCCGCGGTGGTGTTTCTGTGGGCCCATCATGAGAAGATGGTGGCCATTGACCAATCAGTGGCTTTTGTGGGAGGCTTGGACCTGGCCTTTGGGAGGTGGGACGACAGTCAGTACCGGTTGACTGATACGGAGACAACCAATCATATCTCTGAAGAAGAACCAAAGGCTCCACTGGCTGAGCCAGAAGTGAGACACCTCAAGACAGTCAAGATGAAGATCTTTCTCTTGTGTTGTTCTGTTCTGGTAATCCATAGTTCAGTGTTACCTGGTGTTGAGCGGTGACTTCATTACCACTCTGCCCCCTAGGCAGCTGATTCGGGTGACCAGGTGGATGGTTCAGACTTGGCCCAGGATCCAAAGCCTACAGAGCCAGAGGAGGTCAAGGAGGTCAACCATGTGGACCTGAAGAACAACACCCAGTTGTGGCTTGGCAAGGACTACAGCAACTTCATCAGGAAGGACTGGGTCCAACTGGACCGCCCATTCGAAGGTACAGTATGCACACACGATAGCTCAATTCATAACCCCCCCTATTACTCCCGCACTCACTAACACACACGTACATGCATACACAACACACCCAAGAGGGCTCATTCTTAAATGTAAAGTCCTTTGTTCCCCAGACAACATTGACCGCACTGAGGTGCCACGTATGCCGTGGCGTGACTTGTCTGCTGCACTCCACGGCAAAGCTGCCAGGGATGTGGCCCGCCACTTCATCCAGCGCTGGAACTTTGCCAAGGTCAGAACCCAAATAAGAGGTTCCTAAGGATCTTTCTTTCATGACTTTACTTTGATGTGCATTCAGAAAGTATTCAGACCCCTTGACCTTTTTCCACATTTTGTTATGTTACAGCCTTATTCTAAAATGGATTCAATTGTTTCCCCCCTCATCAATCTACACACAATACCCCATAATGACAAAGCAAAAACAGTCCCGTCCCCCCACCACCACACACACAATTCTTGTGATATCCAATTGTCCCATCGCTGCAATTGCCGTAAAGACTCGGGAGAGGCAAAGGTTGAGAGCCATGCATCCTCCAAAACACAACTTTGCCAAGCTGCACTGCTCACTAAACCCAGATGCCAACCACACCAATGTGTCGGAGGAAACAACGTACAACTGGTGACCGAAGTCAGCGTGCATGTGCCCGACCCACCACAAGGAGTCGATAGAGCACGATGGGACAAGGACATCCCGGCCAAACCCTCCCCTAACCCGGACGATGCTGGGCCAATTGTGCGCCACCCTATTGGACTCTCAATCACGGCCAGTTGTGATTCAGCCTGGAATTGAACCAGGGTCTGTATTGACGCCTGTGAGATGCAGTGCCTTAGACCACTGAGAAGTCAATGAGAGAAGTGAAATATTCTTCCTTAGCAGTTTATTTTCTCGAAATCTAAAGGCACAACTGAGATTCCAGTAGTTGAACATTTTATTACACCAATCTCGTGAAAGGGACAAACTGACATGTTTTAATTTGTCAAAAACAACTTTATCGAAGGAGTGCCCTTACAAAAAAGATTGCAGTTTTGAAACTGCAGTAAAATGCATTCGACTGTGGTATTTTGGATTGCAACATTACTGCAGTAAAAAAAAAACTGTTATTTGGACGCAGTAGTTGCGGCATTCTGCAGTTATACTGCACTCTTACTGCAATCTTTTTTTGTACGGGTGCCTTCGATTTCACGCCTGCAAATGCGCATTTCGGCGCTAGACCCGATGATGTGTTTCTACGCATGAGCATAGCTAGAAAACTTCGCCATGACGTCGCCTATAAGTGTGATCGGGGATTTCTATTGAAGAAGCAGTTTTAGCCTATCTTCATACTGTACTGTCTTTGCTAACGTGACCAAATTTTGGGCAAATGGTCACGCTGTTACCTTAGAATGCAAACAATGGTCTTTTGCAACACTAGCTGGCTAGCTAATCCATAGTCCAAGCTATGGTAAAAGCTAGCCATATTTCACTGAAACAAATGCACATGTATACAGTGCGGTTGGGCACTCCATTGTGCAAATGGATGCTTACTAGCATCAGAAAAACTCACCAGTTTCGAATTTCTAGAATAGATTCCAATACCCACCTTCTCCTTTCTTCTTAACATTTTATCCAAATCTGTGCTGATCAACAGTGCCAAACGAACAACTCTGCCATTTGACCATCTTGATTGTATATGCAGATCTGATTTGGATGCTGGACTAGCCCATGTCCAGCATCTCTACTGTGTGAAGCTAGCCACAATAGATGAATTTGCGGGTTGCATTCAAAATAAAAAACAACTATTGAAAGTGAATTTAAACGGATACAAGTAGTGTAATCATGCCATATTTCGACTAGTTAATGCTAAACAATAACGGAATGTTATATAAATACAACAGAAGACAATCATTCAAATCAGTTGAAATTGCACTGGATGTATTAGACTTTAGAATTGCTTTGGGAGCATACTTACAGTTGAAGTCGGAAGTTTACATACACTTAGGTTGGAGTCATTAAAACTCGTTTTAGAACCACTCCACAAATTTCTTGTTAACAAACTATAGTTTTGGCAAGTCAGTTGTGTCATGCACAAAGTAGATGGCCTAAGTATTTTTTCCAACAATTGTTTACAGGCAGATTATTTCAATTATAATTCATTGTGTCACAATTCCAGTGGGTCAGAAGTTTACATACACACGTTGACTGTGCCTTTAAACAGCTTGGAAAATTCCAGAAAATTCCAGAAAAGTATGTCATGGCTTAGAAGCTTCTGATGGGCTAATTGACATAATTTGAGTCAATTGGAGGTGTACCTGTGGATGTATTTCAAGACCTACCTTCAAACTCAGTGCCTCTTTGCTTGACATCATGGGAAAATCATAATAAATCATCCAAGACCTCAGAAAAAAATTGTAGACCTCCACAAGTCTGGTTCATCCTTGGTTGCAATTTCCAAATGCCTGAAGGTACCATGTTCATCTGTAATGACATCTGAAATGTCCTCTGGTCTGATGAAAACTGTTTGGCCATAATGACCATTGTTATGTTTGGAGGGAAAAGGGGGAGGCTTGTAAGCCGAAGAACATCATCCCAACCGTGAAGCACGGGAATGGCAGCATCATGTTGTGGGGGTGCTTTGCTGCAGGAAGGACTGGTGCACTTCACAAAATAGATGGCATCGTGAGGAATGAAAATTATGTGGATATATTGAAGCAACATCTCAAGACATCAGTCAGGAAGTTGAAGCTTGGTTGCAAATGAGTCTTCCAAATGGACAATGACCCCAAGCATACTTCCAAAGTTGAGGAAAATGGCTTAAGGACAACAAAGTCAAGGTATTGGAGTGGCCATCACAAAGCCCTGACCTCATCCTATAGAACATTTGTGGGCAGAACTGAAAGTGTGTGCGAGCAAGGATGCCTCCAAACCTGACTCAGTTACACCAGCTCTGTCAAGAAGAATGGGCCAAAATTCACCCAACTTATTGTGGGAAGCTTGTGGAAGGCTACCTGAAACGTTTGTCCCAGGTTAAACCATTTAAAGGCAATGCTACCATATACAAATTGAGTGTATGTAAACTTCTGACCCACTGGGTGTGATGAAAGAAATAAAAGCTGAAATAAATACTTCTCTCTACTATTATTCTGACATTTCACATTCTTAAAATAAAGTGGTGATCCTAACTGACCGAAGACAGGGAATATTTACTAGTATTAAATGTCAGGAATTGTGAAAACCTGAGTTTAAATGTATTTGGCTATGGTGTATGTAAACTTCCGACTTCAACTGTATATGCACTGTACAGCCTAACCCTATGGATGTTGCACTCACGTAATGGAGTATCCACCTACTCAGTGACACTCACAGAACACAACCGTGTAGAGTTTACATCAAATATTAGTGTTTTCACTCGTATTGTGGGACTCTAAACATCAGTGTTTAGAATCTGATGATCAAATGAGCCACATTAAGCTCACCAGTCAACCTACTGACGCAGCTCTAAGTGTACATGGGAATATCTTTGTTTAGTCTCAATGGCTGAGTTATACAACCTACAAAAGTCAATTACTTAAAACCGTTTTCCTTTACTGTGCTTTCAATGGGCATTGAGTCATTTTACAATGTAAGACTGTCACAGTCAATTGAGCTATTCATCTTCTGAAAACTGCAGACAATTACTTTTGACTGTCCATGGTAAATTCTAAACATAAATGATTTGAGCTATTAGAGGGCAGCAGACCAGGGTTTAAATCAGCCACCCTTGCAGGTATGCAAGCAAACCACCTGTGCCATTAAGGCCAATAACTTTTGGCCAAATTTAAAGGTTAAAATAGCTCATTTCCTTTCTTCACATGTTGTTGAAATGTTGTATAATGCACCTTTTTAAAGCTGCAATATGTAATAAAAGTTAGTTTTAGATCTGTTATTCTCATTAAAAGTAAGTCTAAGAAGCGGTAGATATGTTCTATGTGCGCTATTTCTATGCTTCCCATTTTGTTTTTTTGCGTCTTACTTTCGGGTTTGCACACCAGCTTCAAACAGCTGAAAACCTTTTTATTTTCACAGCAGTTTAGATAATACAATGATTCTCTATACTATACTTTCTTGTTTTGTCACAAACTGAAATTAGGCAAACTATTAGAATTTTAGCAACCGGGAAAGGGCGGCGCAATTTCTACAAAGTGCACCTCTAACAGAAAATCACCTTCCGATGTAAAAACAATTGGAATTAAAAACAGATTAAGTTAAAGGAGATGTAGGCATTGGCCTGAAGCTGAAAAAGAAAGGAAATTCACATGAGCAACACAATACCTACTCCACCCATGCTCTACCAAGGTTTTCCAGCACTTCCCTTTGACCTACTACAGTAGCTATGTTGGTCTATACATTCTACTTCAAACGATGTGTACAGTATGCAGGTTGCTTAGGATTCAAATCTTCTCAAACAGCCTAATTCATACTCTTCAGAGGAATAATGAACTTTACAGTATCCTGCTATTAAAATTGTGTGTGTGTGTGTGTGTGTGTGTATGTGTGGTAGTTAGGGTAGTTACCTGGAATGAGGTAGTTACCTGGAATGCATTTCAAATATCAGGTGTGCCTTGTTAAGTTTATTTTGTGGAATTTCTTTCCTTCTTAATGCATTTGAGCCAATCAGTTGTGTTGTGACAAGGTAGGGGTGGTATACAGAAGATGGCCATATTTGGTAAAAGACCATGTCCATATTATGGCAAGAACAGCTCAAATAAGCAAAGAGAAACGACAGTCCATCATTACTTTATGACATGAAGGTCAGTCAATCTGGAAAATGAAACGCTATTATGAAACTGGCTCTCATGAGAACCGCCACAGGAAAGGAAGACCCAGAGTTATCTCTGCTGCAGAGGATAAGGTCATTAGAGTTACCAGCTTCAGAAATTGCAGCCCAACTAAATGCTTCACAGAGTTCAAGTAACAGACACATCTCAACATCAACTGTTCAGAGGAGACTGCGTGAAATCAGGCCTTCATGTTCGAATTGCTGCAAAGAAAACACTACTAAAGGACACCAATAAGAAGAGACTTGCTTGGGCCAAGAAACACGTGCAATGGACATTAGACCGGTGGAAATCTGTCCTTTGGTCTGATGAGTCCACATTTGAGATTTTGGTTCCAACCGCTGTGTCTTTGTGAAACACAGAGTAGGTGAACGGATGATCTCCACATGTGTGGTTCCCACCGTGAAGCATGAAGGAGGTGTGATGGTGTGGTGGTGCTTTGTTGGTGACACTGTCAGTGATTTTATTTAGAATTCAAGGCACACTTAACCAGCATGGCTACCACAGCATTCTGCAGCAATACGCCATCCCATCTGGTATGCGCTTAGTCTCACTATCATTTGTTTTCAACAGGACAATGACCCAACACACCTCCAGGCTGTGTATGGACTATTTGACCAAGAAGGAGAGTGATGGAGTGCTGCATTAGATGACCTGGCCTCCACAATCACATGAACTCATCCCAATTGAGTTTGGGATGAGTTGGACCGCAGAGTGAAAGAAAAGCAGCCAATAAAACAGGACCATGTTTGCAAAACATGTATTTGAGCTTATGTCAATATTACACAGGTAAACTGACGGTTACAGAATTCAGGAATCGAGACAGGCTCTATAGACCTCTATATATGAGTGACTGTGACACCACCACTTGTTATGTTGGGCACCTATTGACCAAAAAAACATGTTATGAAATATTTTTCTCAATGTCATGCATTGCTAAAATAAAGGTTTATGGAAATACAGGCAGGTACCACATTACTACAAGACAAACAGCTCGCTCAATCAAGCATGATGGTCGTTTTAAACGCGAGCTTGTCTGAGATGTCGGACTCAACGACAGTTGCTATCCATTCAAGCACTGAGATTGGTTGCCCAAAATTATGGGGCAGGGCTTAGCAAAGGGTCAATTGCATGGCTTCAATATGGAAATATTTTGTTAAATATAGCACTTTGAACCAGTGACGGGCAGTGAGGTCGGTGGCTGGGTGAGCACTGTTAATGATCAAAGCCAGATTTACTCACAAATAAACCTTGATGAAGCCCATGTTCACTATACAACAAATAGCTCCAACAACCAGAGTGACATATGCTATTAACCGAAACTGGCAAACAATTTTCACCAAATGTAAATACCAATGTAGCCAAGATACACAAGTGACAGCCTCCGTTGATGGCATATTTCATATAATCTGACAAAATTACAAACTGCTCAACTCAGCCATGTAGCATCCACAGTTACAACTGATAGGTGGCATTAAAATAACAATATGGACAGATTTCACCGGAATAACTCGCAAAGCAAACTCCATGGCCTTTCACAATGGATTTACAAATCTTCCAATGTGCCGCGCTCGCAAATACACACACATATAGAAGTGTTAGAACCTTTATTATATATGAACAATCAAAATGACTGAAAGGTAATTCTAGCTTGATATACAACATCCCTTTGGATGCATTTGATTTATTCTCATGATTCAACAGTAGCCTAACCCTCAAGGGAAAATGCATTAAGGCCTATGTTTACTTGTAAAGTCCGTTCGTCTGGTGAACCTCTCGTGACAGTGTTGTAGAAGTCACAGCAGAACCCCATGTCCGTTATTTTATTTTAAACGCACACACCAGGCCCACGGCCGTGGGGGAGGCCTCCTTCGATTCCATTTCCACACTGACACAAAAAGTCATACACAGCTAGCAGTTGGGGAGATGGTGGTTGCCTTGCCTGTCATGAATAAAGTCAAATATTGTTTGCTGTATGTTGCCTCTGTCTGGTCTTAACTTTTATTATAGTTGACTTTCCACTCCTCGAACCCTCCAAACAGCCGTTACATTACTCCAACTTGGAAAATAGTTTGAGGCGCAATGATGCAGTATGGTAGTGTCTATTTGTCAGGTTGTAAAAAAAAAATGGCTAGCCGGAGCTCGTCTGAGCAGTCTGCTGTGAATGCCCTCGCCTGCTGGTAATTAATGCTGATAGTTTTTTTGGTTCTGCCCACTATAGTGCTTTCCGGGTAGAACATGATGTTGAGGCCCATTACTGTCTTAATTGTCACCACCACACACACGCGGACACAGGTGCTTCCATTGAAGGTATTTCTTTATGTGTGGTAATCCAAATGACTTGTGATTTTAATTGCAGATGCACGCACAACACTAAAAAAAACACTGTAAACTCGGTCTCCAGCCAAATTTACATATTTTGTTGACGACTAAAAACACTCTAAACTAGAGTGGGTGGAGACAGAGTCTATGTCCATTCAAACTCGCTGATTTGCTGGAAGGGCCTTTTTTACACAGATTGTTTTGTCAATTACCAGTGACTGGAGTCAGGAAAGGCCGTGTGGGTCAAGGATTTCAATGGATTTCAATGGCTGGAAAGAAAGGCATGAGTACCTTGGCTCCGTTCCTGAGGTTTTGATGCATTTTAGCCAAATATTTTGATTTTGAGCATAAAAAAACACCAGAACCATTGAGAAAAAAACATAACATTTGAATTGTTTTTTATTTGGCTTTTCACAACAGCTTTTTTATTAGATTGTCACAGGGTAAGCACTGCCTCCCCTGACCGCACATCACTGATTCACACTGATATAGGGGCTAGCTAGGCCTTCTGTAAATTGCATTATGTCTGAACCATGGACATGCCAAACTTTGTCAATTAGCAAGATTAAATTCACCGTTGATAAGGCTTTAAAAGAGTTAATCATTAGAGTCAAATTCCCCACCACCCCCCAAAAAATAGTTTTAGATAGGCTATGTCTACAAAATGGGGGGAAACCAGTAATTGTTTGATGTTTCTAAATAGGAGATTCACCGGCTGTGTCAGGGCTGGATAGGCTGCGCTTCCGCTCTCAAAATCCATTACCAACGGCATTACCTTTAAGACCTGTCTTTTGGTGGGTCTTAAAACCTCCCTTTGGTGCTGCATGAAATGGTGACTTTTAGCTTGTCTTTAAGGACACACCTCAAATATTGTCACCCCTCCCACCTGATTTTAGACAGGTAAATTGCGGAACCTGGCGTAAGTGGTGGAAAATGCCAGTGCGAGAGTTTTTAAATGACGAAATTGCAAACTAACGTGCGTTTAACACTTGCGCCTCCTTTGCGCCAGCCGAAAAGAGCCTCTAGGGTTATGTGAGAGAGACATCTGGCTCTTATTGTCTTTGCTTTGTCTGCCTGCAGATCTTTAAGTACAAGAACATCCGAGGCAAGTTCTTCCCTTGCCTTCTGCCCAAGTCTCACAGTACTGCTGATACACTGCCATTCACTGTGCCTGGCTCCGGGAAGGCCTCTGTGCAGGTACACATGCTCACCCAGACACATACAAGCTCACAGAGAAATGCCTGTCTTTTTACCACCAATTGTTCATTTATTTTCATTATTCTCCTCTCTTTCTCTCAGGTGTTGCGCTCTGTGGATCGCTGGTCAGCTGGCACTTGTGAGAGCTCTATCCTCAATGCCTACATTCATACCATCGAGAACAGCGAACACTACATCTACATCGAGGTAACTCTGCTACCAGCACATTACGTACATTACATACACATTATTTCATTGCACTCATTTACCAGACTCATAACCACACTACTTCTATGCCGTATCCATCCTCTCTACCTGTTTGCTTGGTGCAGGTAGAAATCAACCAGGGGACAAGGTTGTTTTTTTGTTACGCCAGACAGTGCCCTGGCCTCCCCCACAGTCTTGTGACTGTGTCTCTGTACTGAAGTCAACAGCTCAAGGTTGAGATAATGACCACCCTCATGTGCCTCCACAGTCCACATGATCCTAGTGCTATCAAGTCCAATTGAAAGCATAGATTTTCAAATGAGATGAATAGTCCAATGAGGTGTTTGTTTTTAAATATGCAAATGAGATGAATAGTTCAATAATAAATATGCATTGTTTCCATATCTCTTTTAACTGGAAATGGTTGTTTTATTAATGGGACACAAGGGTTAGAAAGATGTATTTTCTCCCAACCTTGCTTTATTTCCCTATCCCTGCCTATTCCTGTCTCTCTAACAGTGTCATGTGGGTTTTATTTGCTGTTCTATGTGAGCAGCTTGAAGTCTGAATGCTTTAACAGCAATGTCCCTTCCTGGTCACAAGTCCAGCTCCCTACCCATCACACCCCACAGCATCAAACAGAGACCAGAGCCATATATGCACGGCTCTGACAGAGATTCCATCTGTCCCTCTCTCTACCTCTCTGCTCTCAGAACCAGTTCTTCATCAGCTGTGCTGACGGGAAGAACGTGCACAATGGCATTGGTGACGCGATTGTGAAGAGGATCCTACGTGCACACAGGTGTGGTTCTACCACCATGTCTGTCTGAGTTTAATCTGTCAACACACAGCTTGGTTTACTGTATAACATGATATTACTGGACTGGTTTATACATGTTTATCTGTTGATTATCTGTTTCAATAAGTAAAGTTAAATGATCATGATACAATATTTTTTATGTTACAAATACATTGTTGCCAATAGTTTCTTTCTATATAACTCTCTCCTCTGCTACCCCATTCCATAACTCTCTTATTGTTCCTCAGTGAGCAGAAGAAATACAGGGTGTTTGTGGTGGTGCCCCTGCTGCCTGGGTTTGAAGGAGACATCAGTGAGGGAGGTGGGAATGCCATCCAAGCTATACTACACTTCACTTACAGGTCAGAACCCTCCCTTATGGGCCTTCATGCACGTTCACACACACGTTCACACACACATACACACACACTGTACCCAGAAAACTGGGAACATTTCCAGAACATTAGCTAAGATTCCCATTAAATTGTAGTTAGGGTTTTATCTAATATTAGGATGGTAACATTCTCCCCCCCCAAAAATGTCATGAAATATCCTTGGAATGTTCTAACATTCACTAAAATATTGTGCACAACATCTGTAACAGCCACCACAGAACAGTCCCCTAAAAGTTCTCATTAGGTTTCCAGGTAATGTAATAACACAATGTACCAGTCATGTTTTCCCAGCAAACAAAATTGGTTCTGTGACATTCGTTAGGTTGCGGCAAATGTTCTCATTAGACAAAAACTGTCCAGTTGTGCTGAAGATTATACACTGAGTGTCCAAAACATTATGAACACCTGCTCTTTCCATGGCATAGACTGGCCAGGTGAAAGCTATGATTCCTTATTGATGTCACTTGTTAAATCCACTTCAATCAGTGTAATTGAAGGGGAGGAGACAGATTAAAGAAGAATGTTTGAGCCTTGAGACAATTGAGACATGGATTGTGTACGTGTGCCATTCAGAGGGTGAATGGGTAAAACAAAAGATTTTAAGTGCATTTTGAAAGGGATATGGTAGTAGATGCCAGGCGCACCAGTTTGTGTCAAGAACTGCAACGCTGCTGGGTTTTTTGTTTTTCACACAACAGTTTTCCATGTGTATCAAGGGTGGGGTGGGGTGGGGGGGAGGTGTGCAACTCAATAATAGGAAGGTGTTCTTAATGTTTTGTACACTCAGTGTACAATACTTGTATAAAACATTCACCTGATGTTGCAAGAACGTTCCCAGAATACATTTTGTCTGTTCTTTCATTAGGTTGTGGGAACAGTCTGGTGGGGACATCCCAAAATATATGTTTCCAAAACACAAACAACTGGCCAGTTGTGCGGATGATTGTACAATGTTTATTTTAGGGTGCACAGGACATTCCCTTAATGTTGACAGAACACCTGGTCTAAGTTCTTTGAAGGTTCCCAGAACATTTCATTAAGTTATGTGAGTTGTCTGGGATGTTGCAAGAATATTATTTTGATATTCACAAAGGTTACACAGAACATTCCCACAATGTTCCAAAATGTCCAAATAAGTCAGGTTTTATGATGTTCATAGCTTATTTTGTTAAAGTTTAACATAATATTCCATTGTTCACACAATATACATTTACCTCTTGGAGGTCCGCACGACATTTCAAGAACATTTATAAAATTGTATATTTAAGTTTTACCTAATATTACCACAACATGCTCAGCATGCAAATGTGTAGCTCCTTAAAGCCGATTTGAATACATCCCCATTATGTTTCTCTCCAGATTTTATGGCAATTCGCATTTGAGGACTGTATTGTAGGCAATGGCTTGTATTCATGGGTGCCAAGGCAAGCCAGGCTTCCCCCCCAAAATGTACCAATATAATTTTTTTAATTACTAAAAAAAAAAAACATTCTCTGTGTTTCATAATTTTCCTTCAATTTGCAAGAGGCTGAATGTATCTCACTAGAAAGCATCCAAGCGAGCGAAACTGTGCCCCTCTGTCTCTCTCTGATGCTGTCTGGTCCAAACGAGTATGACATTGTTGCCACACAAAGCATTGAAGGCAAGGGAAGCCAGTGAGTATCTGGCTTCCTTTTGACAAAAAAAGTGAATGGTCCTGGCGTACCGGAAAAAAAGTGAATGGTCCTGGCGTACCGAAAAAAAAGTGAATGGTCCTGGCGTACCGAAAAAAAAGTGAATGGTCCTGGCGTACTGGAAAAAAAGTGAATGGTCCTGGCGTACCGAAAAAAAAGTGAATGGTCCTGGCGTACTGGAAAAAAAGTGAATGGTCCTGGCGTACCGAAAAAAAAGTGAATGGTCCTGGCGTTCCCGAAAAAAGTGTCAAGGGAAGCCAGCTTGGACTTGGCGTCACTGAGCATATGTCATTGACTGAAAAACTTGAATTGTTGAATCTTGTTGTGTTGTTGTCCTCCGGTGGCTAGCCAGCTAGATAAAATTGTCCCTTTCCTAAATTAGCCATGGATGGAGATGGGGATTTGGACGTATAGTTTAACTTAATTCTCCGTATTGACCAATGATTATAACTGCAATTCTGATCCATTAATTCATACATTGTTGTGCCCCTGGCCTGAGAGGATAGAAGTTCAATTTGTAGCTTGATGTAGATGGCTAATGTTGACTAGCTAATATTGACCATGAATGGAAGTTAGGCTAGCAAGCAAGCATTTTTGCCAGTGTTAGGTTCTAAATAAACACAGTAAAAACTCATGGAAGATTAGTAAATCTCAAACCAAGTTTATTCACCCACCGTGTCATACAGCTGCACGAGACAAAGACATATTCAAACAAGCACTGATATTTAACCCGTCCTCCTGAATCTCCTCCTTACACCTCTGAACAGCCAATACACCTCTGTTGCTAGACAGAACTTTGATATCTGTTCTTCCTCACCTCATCCGACCTGACCTCGGCCCCAAATTCCTCACTCCTCCCCATAAGATCCCTGATGTCTAACAATAACATTTTCTAACAGAATGTAACCGTTCTTCATTCCCCTCTCTCCCTCAGTGACATGAATAAGGATATTACATATTTTCAAGTTTAGAAGTCAGAACCCATCACCGGATAGGACAACAAAAACTAAAAGTGTGTACTATATGAAAGAGTGATAGACCGTTTCTTCAACATAAGAGTGGAAGCCATCATCCATTGGCGTTTCTCTACAAGTAGGGTGTCAACATGTTTTTCTACTTGCACAAACTCACACGCACACAGAAATCCGAACCATGGACGAGCCACATCATATTTAGCTTACATTGATTGGACAAAATTTTTTTTTTTTTTTTTTTTTTTAGTTGTCACTGTATTAGACTAAGCAGAGGTGATTTGATTATGTTGAAATTGTGCTGGAATATTGGAGGCAGCTCCTGTTTTCTTTCCGTCTTGCGGTAACTCTCTGTGGTTATAAATCAATAGTTGTTTAGTGGTCCGAAAATGTTGGAAACATTAACTTGCTTGACCATGCTGTAGGTCATCTAACTGTCTGTTACTGTACATGAAATATGCTTTGTGGACAGAGGTTGCTATCCATTTTTGTGTTAAAACAAAGGTGTGGTTGAATTCTTCTACAGTGTCTTCTTATTGTCTCGACCTTTAGATCACGGTCGGAAGACATATGAATTAACAGGTTATAGAGCAAACAACCCAATTATCACAACACACCGTGGCAAGAAAAAGTATGTGAACTCTTTGGAAATACCTGGAGTTCTACATAAATTGATAATAAGATTTGATCTGATCTTCATCTAGGTCACAACAATAGACACAGTCTGCTTAAACTAATAACACAAACAATTATATGTTTTCATGTCTTTATTGAACACACCGTGTAAACATTCACAGTGCAAAGTGGGAAAAGTATTGGTGAACCCTTGGATTTAATAACTGGTTGACCCTCCTTTGGCAGCAATAACCTCAACCAAAACGGTCAGAAGGAATTTTGGACCATTCCTCGTTACAAAACTGTTTCAGTTCAGCATTCTTGGGATGTTTGGTGTGAACTGCTCTCTTGAGGTCATGCCACATCTCAATTGGGTTGAGGTCAGGACTCTGACTGGGCCACTCCAGGAGGCGTATTTTCTTCTGTTGAAGCCATTCTGTTGTTGATTTACTTCTGTGTTTTGTGTTGTTGTCCAGTTGTATCCCCCAATTTTTGTTGAGCTTCAATTGGCGGACAGAGAGCCTTACATTCTCCTGCAAAATGTCTTGGTAAACTTGGGAATACATTTTTCCGTCGACGATAGCAAGCTGTCCAGGGCCTGAGGCAGCAAAGCAGCCCCAAATCATGATGCTCCCTCCACCATACTTTACAGTTGGGATTAAGTTTTGATGTTTGTGTGCTGTGCCATTTTTTCTCCACACATACTGTTGTGTGTTTTTTATTTTGACTGAATTTCCATTTGGGCCTTGGTTAGACTACAATTAGGGTGTAGAAATGTTATGCTCGTAGTGTAACCTTTTATTTACCTAGGCAAGTCAGTTAAGAACAAATTCTTATTTACAAGGACAGCCTACTCCTTCCTCCCCATCGGGTAATTGAACCCCGGTCTCCCGTGTGCCTGCACGACGCAAAGATTCTTTAGCTCAATAGCCAAGTACTGTAGCCTACTCCTGACCATCATGTTATACAGCACCATATTTTCCGTTCCATCCTAACGGAAACACAGAGTTTTTTCGTTTTTCTTTAGAATAGAAACTCCATAATATTAATCAAATGAATTAAGCTACATTTCTTAAAATCCGTCCCATATACTATGTGCTTACAAAAATAGTTTTTAAATTCTCTAGTACAGCCACTATTGAAGGCTATCAAATGCTTCTCAAATATGCCCTCTGGTGGTCAAACTAGCACTAACAAGCATTAATGGTACCAGTGGTTGTCACTTAAATAACTTGCCATAGAATTCTGTGGCACCACGCAAACTGTGCTGCAGTACGCTGCAACTTTAAGGACGAAGCACTGTAAAAGGCATTTAGCTCATCTGGTAGGCTCATGTTACTGGGCAGCACATGGCTGGGTTTCCCTTTTTAATCTGTGATAGTTTGCAAGCCCTGCCACATCTGACGAGCATCAGAGCCGGCATAGTGAGATTCAATCTTAGTCCTGTAGTGACGCTTTGCCTGTTTGACTCGTTGGAGGTCGTAGTGAAATTTCTTATAAACATCTGGATTTGTGTCCCGCTCATTGTGGATGTTGCCTTAAATCCATAGCTTCTGGTTGGGATATGTGCGTACATTCACTGTGGGGACAACGTCATCTGTAACGATGTGAGCTGAGAGTTGGAAAGCAAGTTCAGGGAGTGAGTATTTTTTAAATAAATAAACATAATACAAAATAAACACTAAAAACGCACAGACATAACACAGAAACAACAACACCTGGGGAAGGAACCAAAGGGAGTGACATATATAGGGAAGTGACGAAGTCCAGGTGAGTCTAATGACGCGCAGGTGTGCGTAATGATGGTGACAGGTGTGCGCCATAACGAGCAGACTGGTGACCTAGTGGCCGGAGAGGGAGAACATGTGACAGTACCCCCTTCCCGATGCACGGCTCCAGCCGCAGGACGCCGACCAAAGGGACGATCCCGGGGATCAGGAGTGGACCGGTCACCCCTGCTGATGTGGGGGAACCTGACAGATCGACTGAGGCAGGGGAGCCCGGCGGGCCGGCACGAGGCAGGGGAGCCTGTAGCGGCTCCCGGACCCGACGTCATTCCCACCGAAAAATAATAATAAAAAAACACCACTCCCTGATGCTTCCCTTAGGGGAGGCGTTATTCTGTAACGATGTGCGCTGAGAGTCGGGAAGCAAGTTCAGGGAGTGAGTGTTTTAGTAAATAAACACAACATAATACAAAATAAGAACCACGAACAACGCACAGACATAACACAGAAACAATAATGCCTGGGAAAGGAACCAAAGGGAGTGACATATATAGGGAAGGTAATCAGGAAGTGATGGAGTCCAGGTGAGTCTGATGGCGCACAGGTGCGCGTAACGATGGTGACAGGTGTGTGCCATAACGAGCAGGCTGGTGACATAGAGGATGGAGAGTGAGCACACGTGACATCATCGATGCACTTATTAATAATGAAGCCAGTGACTGATGTGGTAAACTACTCACTCCTTCACTTCTGTTTAGGTACTTCCTGTTTTGAAATTTAATTTTTTTATAAGCTGTATGGGAATTGCTTTAATAAGGATAGGATAATTTTGATATTTAACTTGGAATTTTAAGACCCCTTGAAGTTTCAAAAATATATATTTAAAAAAAAAATGTTTTTAATGTTTATTTGGCCTTACTGCTTTTAGCCCACCCCAAAAATAAATCTAAAGGAAGTTTGTTCTGAATAGTCTGTCTTATATTTGAGAGATGGATATAAGAAGGATAAGGGAACATTTGTTGTTGTTTTACATGTATTTAACTCCTTATTCCCCTTATTTTTGGCACTAAACAGTATATGCTTCCATACATGTTTTCAATTGGTGCCGGGGGACCTTCAGTCGAGTCTTGTGAGGCATGTGGGCATCCTAAAGCAAAACAACCGACATGCACACTGCCGTTGAAAAGGTTGGGGTCACTTAGAAATGTACTTGTTTTTGACAGAAAAGCAAATTTTTTTGTCCACCTTAAAATAACATCAAATTGATCAGAAATACAGTGTAGACATTGTTAATGTTGTAAATTACGATTGTAGCTGGAAACGACTCCGGGATGCTGGCCTTCTAGGCAGAGTTCCTCTGTCCAGTGTCTGTGTTCTTTTGCCCATCTTAGTCTTTTCTTTTATTGACCAGTCTAGCACCACTCTAGCTCTGTCACCTTTCACCGCAGATGCAGAAGTGTGACATAGGCGGATGTGGTGGATTGAGATGCATCCAATGCAAAAAACAGATATCTCTAGTTTAAACTGAGGGGGATTTTTTTATTATGCTAATTACATTTCCTTGGGGGCATGGACAATGACCTTACAGGGTTATTAAATTAGAGATCGCACACCAGCTGTTGTTAATAAAGAGACACAGACCTCTCCCTTGAGTTTTACCCCAAGCTGCTGTTCTGTCCTGCCGATGCATAGAAAAAACAGATAAATGTATATTATCCATGTCCTTGTGGATATGCAGACTGTCAACATATGAAGTGTAAAACATATGGTTGTGTTTGTTTGATTAAATGCTGTTCAAGTGCCCCATGAATGAAATAATGTCCAACTGTCAACATATGAAGTAAAACAAAAATATGGTTGTGTTTGTATGGTTTTAAATGCCGTTCAAATGTCCTATGAATGAAAATATAATCCCATGTCGCTCTATCACCTACAGTACAGCTCTCAAATGGTAGGTTTATTTGAACAGTGAGAGACAGAATCCAGAAAAACGCATGTCAAAAATGTTATAAATTTATTTGCATTTTAATGAGGGAAATAAGTATTTGACCCCTCTGCAAAACCTGATTTAGTACTTGGTGGCAAAACCCTTGTTGGCAATCACAGAGGTCAGACGTTTCTTGTAGTTGGCCACCAGGTTTGCACACATCTCAGGAGGGATTTTGTCCCACTCCTCTTTGCAGATCTTCTCCAAGTCATTAAGGTTTCGAGGCTGGCGTTTGGCAACTCGAACCTTCCATTCCCTCCACAGATTTTCTATGGGATTAAGGTCTGGAGACTGGCTAGACCACTCCAGGACCTTAATGTGCTTTTTCTTGAGCCACTCCTTTGTTGCCTTGGCCGTGTGTTTTGGGTCATTGTCATGCTGGAATACCCATCCACGACCCATTTTCAATGCCCTGTCTGAGGGAAGGAGGTTCTCACCCAAGTTTTGACGGTACATGGCCCTGTCCATCGTCCCTTTGATGCAGTGAAGTTGTCTTGTCCCCTTAGCAGAAAAACACCCCCAAAGCATAATGTTTCCACCTCCATGTTTGACGGTGGGGATGGTGTTCTTGGGGTCATAGGCAGCATTTCTCCTCCAAACACGGCGAGTTGAGTTGATGCCAAAGAGCTCCATTTTGGTCTCATCTGACCATAACACTTTCACCCAGTTGTCCTCTGAATCATTCAGATGTTCACTGGCAAAATTCAGACTAGCATGTATATGTGCTTTCTTGAGCAGGGGGACCTTGCGGGCGCTGCAGGATTTCAGTCCTTCACGGCGTAGTGTGTTACCTATTGTTTTCTTGGTGACTATGGTCCCAGCTGCCTTGAGATCATTGACAAGATCCTCCCGTGTAGTTCTGTGCTGATTCCTCACCGTTCTCATGATCATTGCAACTCCACAAGGTGAGATCTTGCATGGAGCCCCAGGCCAAGGGAGATTGATAGTTCTTTTGTGTTTCTTCCATTTGCGAATAATCGCACCAACTGTTGTCACCTTCTCACCAAGCTACTTGGCGATTGTCTTGTAGCCCATTCCAGCCTTGTGTAGGTCTACAATCCTGTCCCTGACATTCTCAGAGAGCTCTTTGGTCTTGGCCATGGTGGAGAGTTTGGAATCTGATTGATTGATTGCTTCTGTGGACGGGTGTCTTTTATACAGGTAACAAACTGAGATTAGGAGCACTACCTTTAAGAGTGTGCTCCTAATCTCAGCTCGTTACCTGTATAAAAGACACCTGGGAGCCAGAAATCTTTCTGATTGAGAGGGGGTCAAATACTTATTTCCCTCATTAAAATGCAAATCAATTTATAACATTTTTGACATGCATTTTTCTGGATTCTTTTGTTGTTATTCTGTCTCTCACTGTTCAAATAAACCTACCATTAAAATTATAGACTGATCATTTCTTTGTCAGTGGGCAAACGTACAAAATCAGCAGGGGATCAAATTATTATTATTTTTCCTCACTGTATATTCCAATTGGCTTTCTTATGCTTTAAGGAGGTACATATTTGTATGCTGAGAATGTTGTTGTAATAGTAGATAAAACTTAAATACAACATTTTCTAAATATTCTTGAAAAGTCCTGTGGACCTCCAAGAGGTAAATGCATTCGTGAACATCAATGGACTATTATTTTAAACTTTAAACAAATATGATATGAACGTCATAAAAACATACTTTTGGGGAAATTGTGCAACATTGTGGGAATGTTCTGTGCAACCTATATGAAAATTACAAGAATATTCTTGCAACATCCCAGACAACTCCCATAACTTAATTAAATGTTCTGGGAAATTAAAGACCTTAGACCAGGTGTTCTTTCAACATTTTTACAACATTCTAGGATTTTTCTGTGCAACCCAATTTAAACATTGTATGAATGTCATCACAACTTAGCATATTTTGTGTTTTAGGAATGTATCTCTTGTAATGTACCCACATTGTACTGTACCCACACAACCTAATTAAATGTTCTGGGAACCGTTTAAAGAACCCAGAACGGCTGTTCTGTCAACATTCTTGCAACAACAAAGGAATGTTTTGTGCACTCTGATACAAACATTTTCTGAATGTCAGCACAACTGGACAGTTCCCAAAATGCTATCTCGTGTCATGTTACCACAACCTAAATAAATATTCTGGGAGCCTTTAAAGAACAGATGAAATGTGTGCTAGGAACATTCTTGCAACATCAGGTGAATATTTTTTTGTACCATAAAAGAAACATTGTAGAATCAGCCACACAGCTGGAAAGTTTTTGTGTTTTGGTAACATATATTTTGTGATGTCCCCACAATGTTTTCACCTGACTGTAAATGTGTTCTAAGAACGTTCTTGCAACATCAGGCAAACATTGTATACACATTCTATAGTCATCAGTTTTGTGTTATGAGAACATTGCAGAGACCTAACTAATGTTCTGGGAACTTTCACATAACCAATTTTGTTTTACTGCATAGACACTAAGACACAATCACTTATGTCATACTGTATGATGTTAAAACATTTTGTAGTGATTTTGTTTTTTAGACAACTGAGATTGTTGATTTGATGCTATAAGTAATATGTATTTGTCACAGGACCATGTGCCGTGGAGAGTACTCCATACTGATGAGATTGAGAGAACGTGAGTTTTCTTTTCAATTCAACCTAATATCTGTCATCTCTGATAAGATTTCTGCTTGTCTTTTTCTCTTATGTTTGGCTTATCCTCCCGCTAACTGAAGACTCATAGGAACACTACATGGCCAAAAGTATGTGGACACCTGCTCGTCGAACATCTCATTCCAAAATCATGGGCATTAATATGAAGTTGGTCCCCCCTTTGCTGCTAAAGCAGCTTCCACTCTTCTGGGAAGGCTTTCCACTAGATGTTGGAACGTTGCTGCGGGGACTTGCTTCCATTCAGCTACAAGAGCATTATGAGGTCGGGCACTGATGTTAAGCTCGCAGTCGGCGTTCCAATTCATCCCAAAGGTGTTCGATGGGGTTGAAGTCTGTGCAGGCCAGTCAAGTTCTTCCACACCGGTCTCAACAAAACCATTTCTATATGGACAGCATTGTCATGCTGAAACAGGAAAGGGTCTTCCCCAAACTGTTGCCAAAAAGTTGGAAGCACAGAATTGTCTAGATCAGGGGTGGGCAACTCCAGTCCTCGAGGGCCTGATTGGTGTCACACTTTTTCTCCATCCCTAGCAAACACAGCTGATTAATCAAATTGCATTTTATCCTGAAGATCATGATTAGGTGATTATTGGAGTCACGTGTATTAGCTAGGGTAAAACTGTGACACAGAGGACTGGAATTGCCCACACCTGGTCTAGATTTTTCATTATTCCTCCTGCACCAAACTTTACAGTTGGCACTATGCATTCGGGCAGGTAGCGTTCTCCTGGCATCCGCCAAACCCAGATTCATCCATCGGACTGCCATATGGTGCATTGTGATTCATCACTCCAGAGAACGCGTTTCCACTCCTCCAGTCCATTGGCGATGAGCTTTACACCACTCAAGCCGACGCTCGGCATTGTGCATGGTGATCTTAGGCTTGTTTGCGGCTGCTTGGCCATGGAAACCCATTTCATGAAGCTCCCGACGAACAGTTTTTGTGCTGATGTTGCTTCCAGAGGCAGTTTGGAACGCGGTAGTAAGTGTTGCAACCGAATGCAGACAATTTTTACGCGCTTCAGCACTCGGCAGTTCCGTTCTGTGACCTTGTGTGGCCTACCACTTCACGGCTGAGCCGTTGTTGCTCCTAGACATTTCCATTGCACAATAACAGCACTTACAGTTGACCGGGGAAGCTCTAGCAGGGCAGAAATTTGACGAACTGACTTGTTGAAAAGGGGTATTCTATGACGGTGCAACATTGAAAGGCACTGAGCTCTTCAGCATGGGCCATTTTACTGCCAAAGTTTGTCTATGGAGATTGCATAGTTGTGTGCTTGATTTTTATACACCTGTCAGCAACAGGTGTGGCTGAAATAGTGGATTCTACTAATTTTGAAGGGGTGACCACATTCTTTTTGTGCATCTGCCTTTACTATCTATACTAACTATAGTATAGTTCTCCATTCTCCTCATACTTAATCAGTTCAGCCTCTTTTCCGATAATGCCATGTGTCTTCTCATGTTTAAATTGTGCTCCCGTTTCCTTAGCGTTCATTTTTTCATTGGCTTCAGCTCTATGCCAGTGTGCCAACCAACCAGTGTGTCCCCCTCCCCCCAGTTGAGAACCAGTGGAGCAAGTACATCACCCTGTGTGGCCTGCGCACGCACTCCCAGATCTCCCAGTCCCTGGTCACAGAGCTCATCTACGTACACAGCAAGACCCTCATAGCTGATGACCGCCGCTACATCATCGGTGAGTCACCATCATCACAGCCATACTTGAGACAGATTCAGAGATGGGATGACACATAATTGTGTCTGGAATGGCACCTTATTCCTTATATAATGAAGTCATTTTGCTCTTGACAAAATGAGTGTACTAAATAGGGGTCAGGGTGCCATTTCCAATGCTGGCTGTGACTCATTGCTGGGATCAATCACAGGCTGCTAATTACTGCCTCTGCATAATAATCACAAGATGAAAAAACATGCTGCTATATATACATCCATCCTGGACTTAAGGGGAGGGTGAGGGAGGGGAACTTAAAAGGCACCACCCTCATTAAAGATTAATGCGATCTTTAATGATATCATTATACAATATGTTATGGTTTGTAGTAGGATGTTTATACACATACACTCCACACTGTGTAATGTCCCACCCTTTTGGTACCACCCACTGAAACTCTTCATCTGGCATCCCACTGCTATGCTAAGCTTCCCCTAAAGTAAATTGAATTAAATTGCCAAAATGATATAGCCTATTTAGCCTACTCCTATCTATACAGAAATAAATAGAATCATTCAAAAAAGGCTAGTACACCAGAAAAAGAGGATTTTGGAGGATCGGAGAATCATGAGCTTCTTAAAAATAAAAAGCTGTGGATTGTTTTAAATCGCATAGCCTGTCGGAAGGGCCTCTAATTTGGGCAGCGCATTTGGCAAATACCACATAGATGATTGTTGAATTGCAAATGTCAGTGAACGAGAAGCCCACCAAGGCATATCGCAATATTTCAAATTACAATTGTAGGAAAACATAGTTTGGAAAACAAATGGCTATTCCTGTAGACAATGAAAATACTCAAATCTGTCTTTTAGTTATACAAATTCACAACTTAATTGAGCGAACATTAGCCTGTCTTATTGGCAGCAGCGTAGCATCGGCCATATCCCCAGTGAGTGCGCATATTCACTGTCTTTATCATTGGGTTAGTGGCACTTTGTTTTTGGACAGTATTTGTGTCTCTCCTTTTTGTTGGCCTATTAGAACGTTGCAGACAACATCATTTTTATTGATCTATTTGTCAGTTAGCAGATTATTGTTATTGTATTTTAAAAGATTATACTTATGTCTCCAGTCAAATAAAGTACAGTAGAATTGCATGAAATTCATTTATAAAAGGCCACATTTTTTCTGTGAAAAGAAAGGGTAAGAAATATATCTATTATAAACTGGGTGGTTTGAGCCCTGAATGCTGATTTGGCTGACAGCTGTGGTATATCAGACTGTATACAACGGGTATGACAAAACATTTTCTTTTTACTGCTCTAATTACATTGGTAACCGGTGTATAATAGCAATAAGGCATCTTGGGCGTTATAGGGCCAATATACCACGGCTAAGGTCTGTACCCAGGCACTCGGTTTTGCGTTGTGCCTAAGAACAGCCCTTAAACGTGGTATATTGGCCATATACTACACCTCCTCGGGCCTTATTACTTAAATATACCCTAGTCTAGGCCTATTCCACCACACGCTGCTGCGAACAGTGTTTGAGTTATATTATTTGGCTAAATTATGACTATCCAATCTGCTCATCACATTAGGAATAGTAGGCCATCTTACATAAGTCTGCAAATGTGATGATGCATGGAATGCTTTATTATAAAGGTGCATTTTTATGGTGAAAATTAGCTTCCCCAAACTTGAGACTCGTAACGCATATGCACTGGAACAACCACGTCATTTCAACGTGGACATTTGTTGATATTAGGTGGAGTTGTTGATCAATGCGATTTCAACCTTTTATCAACACACTCAAAAAGACAACCAGAAGTATGTTTAATTCCCAATGTACCTTTGTCACTATATGCTTTCAACCATCTAAAAGCACTACCAAATCCAATGGAAAAACAATGTCAGATTTTTGGTTTAGTTGTCATATAAATGTGTTATCACTGCACTTTCAACCATTTAAAAGCACAACAAAGTTCAAATTGGAAATCAGTGTCATATATTTTGTATTTATACAATAACTTTATGTATTATCACTCTGCTTCATCTAATAGCACAACCAAATGACCTGGATTGCAGTTGAAGTTACATTAAAAGTACATAGTGGATGTGATCAGTGCTGTTTGAGATTCTGTGCAGATTATAGAAATTGTTTCTGGAAGCTGTGCTGAATCATTTTCCCCCATGTGAGCCAGTCCCCTAGCCATTCGAATTTCAGCCAATGAGCTTCATTCAGCCCCTCACCATTTGAGTGACAGCTAGCAAGATGCTCACACACAGCAGAGAGAGAAAGAGAGAGAGAGAGAGCAATTATGTGGTGCACATATCTGCACATATGTGACGAAGTACGCAATTTCCAAAGACCACTTTTGTCTCGTGAGTGCTACTTTAAGAACTACTGGCTAAAAGTATACAAAAGTACCGGAGCATCTCTTTAAAGAATAGGACTAGATCAAATAAAATCAAACTTTAAATAACATTTGAGTCGATATAGTCCTATCCTTTAACATTTGCTCTGTTAAACCTACCCTTTGAAATTAGTTTAATAACAACAGTGAATCTCTTTAGTTATTAAGAGATCTCTCAATAATCATTCTTGCAATAGCACATTGGTAGTAGTCTGTGACAAATCAAAGTTAAGAAGGG
Source organism: Oncorhynchus tshawytscha (assembly GCF_018296145.1). Lineage (NCBI taxonomy): Eukaryota > Metazoa > Chordata > Actinopteri > Salmoniformes > Salmonidae > Oncorhynchus > Oncorhynchus tshawytscha. Next base: position 17,868,699 of record NC_056458.1, read on the forward strand.
CTGGGCTTTGTTAAAATCCTGGATGGGAGACCAAACAGATAGCTATAGATAATCAACTTTCCAGTAGGAGGTGCTGCGCTGCGCAGCCTATAGTTTTCTTCTGATAGTGGATATAATGTTGAAGATCTGACGTTGTTTCAAAGGTACAAACTAAACATATTTCATACAAGGTTTGTCTATGTTGAAAATGGGTTACCATGATAACATAATCCTGTGGTTGAAATTTCACCCTCAAAACAACAGTTTACTTTGATTACTTTTTTCAAATCTAATGTATTTTCCAAGTAGATTTCATGTCACAATACGTTGAAAAATTACATTAAAACAAAGTTTATTCAACCACGTTGTGCCAAGTGGGATGTTCCATACTATGATATGATTATAATTACACTGGGACTGGGTAGGGTAATTATGGTGCTCCTCTCAGCTAGATAAGAGTCCTTGAGACACAGGAAAAGGGTTTTGTAAACAGTGTTTTTTGTTAACCTTCTATCTTCCCCAACTTGGTATTAAGAAAGTTTGCTGCTATCAACTCGCATGCTTAGAATAAAGTAAGTCGCTGCAGAATCTATGGCCATAATCACTGATATAAGTACTGTTACTACACTCTCCTCTTTGCTCTCTCTTTCTGGGTCTCTCTCTCTTTCCTCTCCGGTTTGTATTCCCTACACTCTCTGTGCTCCCTCCATCCAGGCTCGGCCAACATCAATGACCGCAGTATGCTGGGCAGCCGGGACAGTGAGCTGGCTTTGCTGGTGGAGGATGAGGAGAGGGTCCCCTCCATAATGGGAGGAGAGGAGTACCAGGCCGGACCCCTCACTTTGGCACTGCGCAAAGAGTGTTTCAGGTCAGGACTATGGAAAATATGACAGTAGGGTCGATACTCTTCTGCACTCTCTGGGATTTTACATTCAATTAGTTCACTGATAGAGAGGTTCACTGAGTTTGAGGGGTATATACATGATATAGCTGGGGTGAACCTGGATGTGTTTGGACTTGAAAGGGTTATCCCTTCTGCAGAAGTGAATCACTTCTCAGGAGATTAACAACTCCCACAGTCATTATTATGTTAGTGAGGGAGGGGGTAACCAAGGTCCCTACACTGACATACTAATAACGCTGACTCCACTACTAGTAGATGGATCTATTTATTAGTAATTGTTGGCATTTGTGATGCCCTAAAACTGTCCCTTGGAGTCCTAGACAGAGTATGGATACACTTCACAGAGCTTGCCTGAAGCCTATTATGCCAGCAGAGCTATTAGTTTTGGCTCGAATCAGCAGCTACCAAGTATATCCTCTAGTTTCCAAGGGAACCATCTCAGATGACAATCGTGCGCAAGCGTGGTCTTCATTCTCTGTATGAAGGAATTCTGTTTTATTTTTTTTAAATATGAATTTGTGCACCAACCTTCACTCAGCTACTGTATTACAAACTGTCACTCTATCAACAGTTTGAATGTGCAGTTAACTTAGCTGCTTGGCAGTAACTGACTCTGTGCATGTGCTTCCCCAGGGTGCTTTTAGGAGCTGATTCTGACCCCAAGATCAATATCGATGACCCAATCAGCGACCGTTTTTTCTTGTTGGGATGGAACGCGGCGGCAAAACTGAATGCTAAGATTTATGACAAGGTATACATGTAAATTAATACGACTAAAAGCTATGTTTGGATCTCTTTTTCATGTGCATCGTTATAAGTCTCTCTTTCCCTTTAACCTCCCTCCCTGTCCTCTCTGCTGCTCACCTTTCCCCTTGACTGTTACTTTCCTTCCCTTTACCTGGAACAGGTCTTCCGCTGCCTCCCCTGCAACTCTGTCCACAGCATGAGGGAGCTGAAGGAGCATTCAGGCCTGGAGCGCCTGTGTGACACAGACCCTGAGCAGGCTAAAGAGGAGCTGGAGGCCGTCAGGGGGCTACTGGTCCACTTCCCCCTCAACTTCCTGTCAGAGGAGAGTCTGCTCCCCCCACTGGGCAGCAAAGAGGGCATGGCTCCTACGGGACTCTGGACATAAGAGTACCAGGCTACCAGCCACAAGAGCCAGAATGACACTGAAATATCCCAGTACAGAAGGGGAGCGCTTTATAGATTTTATCACCTTTGCCAGATACCACTCCATTATTAATAAAAAGATTGGAACAAAATGTATTCTAAACTGACCTAGCTCAAAAACACTAACTGATGTGTCTACGAAGAATGCAATTAGATGCAAGATATTTACATACTGTAGCTGTTGATACAGAGTGGATTTGAACTCTGTTAAAACGGTCAAACATTTCAAAACAAACCAGATGATAATGTATCCCAGGGTTCCCCAATTGGCGGACCACAGGTAATTTTATTTGGCCCCCCATGTTTTCTGAGCAAATAAATAAATAAAAAATATATTTTTTAGGGACACAAAAGACTGTAAAAACACCAGCAAATCAGCTCAGTGATTTTAATTTTGGAAATCTGTTCCAAGGTATTCCCACACATAATGGAGAGATATCCAGTGTATAAAACATTAGGAACGCCTGCTCTTTCCATGACAGACTGACCAGGTGAAAGCTATAACCCCTTATTGATGTCACATATTAAATCCACTTCAATCAGTGTAGATGAAGGGGAGGAGGCAGATTTAAAGGAGGATTTTTAAGCCTTGAGACAATTGAGACATAGATTGTGTGTACCATTCAGAGGGGGAATGGGCAACTGCCTTTGAACGGGGTATGATAGGGGCCAGGCGCACCGGTTTGAGTGTGTCAAGAACAGCAAAGCTGCTGGTTTTTTGATGTTCAACAGTTTCCTGTGTGTATCAATAATGGCGTCCAGCCAACTTGACACAACTGGGAAGCATTGGAGTCAACATGGGCCAGCATCCCTGTGGAACACTTTCGACACCTTGTAGAGTCCATGCCCCGATGAATTGAGGCTTTTCTGAGGGGCAAAAGGGGGTGCAACTCAATATTGGGAATGTGTTCCTCATGTTTTGTGCACTCAGTGTATGTGATTGTATACAAATGTAGGCAAGGTTTAAAATGATTATGTTTTTGTCTAATGTTATATCTGTTTGGGCATCTTGTGGTCAATTTGCTGTCTACAAATTATTTTGAATTATGTTCCGGCCCCCTGATCATCCACTCAAGAAAAGAACGGCCCGTGGCTGAATTTAGTTTATCCCTGATGTATACTAACGCATTTTAAGCCTTTTCTGTGCTCCAAGTGACTTTGAGACATGGCTATTTGAAGGATTACCACTGTTTTAATGTCACATGTACATTTTTATAAGGTTGAATCATTGCCACACTCAACTGACCAAATTTGTTTGTTAATATAATACTGAACCTGAGTATTTCCTTTTTTTAAAGGTCTTAGGTACGAGTCTGCCAATACATAACATAACAGGAACAGAATGCCACTGTATGAGGCAGGAGGAGGAATGGAGATCAGAAGTCAAGAGTCTCAGATGATTTAGGAACATTGCGTACATTTATTGTTGCAAGGTTGTGGGTGGATAGCTCCTCTCTCTGTCTCTCTCAGCTTCTCTCTCCCCCTGCCTCTTTCTCTCTCTGCCTCTCGCTTCCACTCTCCATGCAGTGCCAGCAAATTTGTCAGAACATTTGTGGTTGTTATGGTGACGGTTATAAAGAGCTGACTAGATTGTGGCCGAAAGAGGGAAGGACAGATGAGCGATAGTCTGAATCAGACAGAGGTATATGACAAAATGGAAGACGAAGTGGCCTAGCAAATTCTGTAAAAGGAGGGTCATTGGATTTGCAAGATAGGCAATGACAAAAGAGGAAGACCAAGGACCATATGAGGGGCATGGGGCGAATAGAGGGGAATGAGAGAAATATATTCAGGGGGTGCTCCTGGCGTGCTTTAATTGTTGCGTCTTTTTGTCATCACCATGGCAACCAAGTGAATTATTGTTACTAACTTACCCTGTTGTCAATGGTCCAGAACATTCCACTATATTTCGAAAAAGGGGAGCAAAGAAAAAAATGTTTTTGTAAAGCACTGTTTCTAATCTTGGATGTGATGAGTCATTTTTTGACAGTTTTAATCAAGGAAAAGGTGACTAACTGAAATATTAACATTTATTTAGTGATACTGCTTATACCACCACCACTACTACAGGTGCTTTTAGCAACTCGGGTGTGTTTACATACACTAGCGTTGCTTTCAATTGTATTGGGTTGCACAAAAACAGTTGGTGGGAAGCCAGAAGTTAAATACAATTCCATTTCAACTTACTGTGGATATGTGTAGGATAGTTGGTAATTATTACAGGGGGAAATTGAGACAAAATATCTAAAGTATTGTATTATTAAACAGACTTTCCAAATGAGGGTCTGTTGTAGACCCACTTCCTCTCTGCTTACCTCATGTCAAAAGAAAAGTCCACCACGAATTATTCATTTTTTGTCCACATATGGAGCATGTGCAGGACTTTTTATTTTGACATGAGGTAAGCAAAGAGGAAGTGGGTTTACAACAGACCCACATTTGGAAAGTCTGTTTAATAATACGACACTTTAGATATTTGTCTCAAATCCCCCCTCTCATAATGACCAACTGTCCTGCCCACTGGCACAGTAAGTTGAAAGGGAATTGTATTTAACTTCTGAATTCCCACATACTGTTTCTGTTAATTATATTCACCATACTACTTTATGTTGAAAGAAGGGGAGTTGTAGCTCTTTAACATTTGAATAACTTTTATATGACTTCAGTATTTTCTACTTATTTATGTAGGCCTAACTTTCACTGTATTTTAGCATTTTAATGTGCATTAAATGTATGTATGCCTGCAACCTGGACTCAGGGGTAGACGTAACATAGTAATCGAAAATCTGGGATGCTCAAATTAGTATATTTTACATTTGGTATGGAATGCATTAATTTGTGGATGTCCATTTCATATGTTACGAATTCCAAGTTGTTGTGGCTAACGTTAGCTAGGTGGCACCCACCCTCCTTTCATATTTTCTTTATTAAGTTTCATGTCTTATGTAACCATATTAAACATAACATATCCCATAGGGCTGCGCACAATTGGTCCCAGCATCGTCCGGGTTTGGCCGTAATTGTAAATAAGAATTTGTTCTTAACTGATTTGCCTAGAAAAATATACTAGTTAAACGAGTATCCCGGATTTTCGTTTATTTTGTTACGTCTAGACTACGAGACCAGCCTGACCACTTAATTATTAGAATAACTAGGCTATAATCGATAGGCTTTTATTTTTCAAAATTGTCATCTGTACGAATGTAGCTATCTTTTAACATTTAATAAATATTTTTATAAGTTGTAATGTGAACAGTATTAGTTAATTTGCCTCTGGTTTTTGAGTCATGTCAATCCATGTGTGATTGTCCCAGTCAGACAGGTAAACACTAGGCTAGCCAAGGCAGCTGCAGTAGTATGTATGTTTACTGATCATCTCTCAGGTCATTTGTCCCCGATGCAGTACCGTAGCACTCTTCGGGGTAGGGAGTGGGAAGAGAGAGAAAAAAAAGAGTAGAGAGGAAGGGTGTTGTGTGTGTATAGATGCACACTTGCTGTAAAGGGACGTCATAGCCGATCACACAGACGAACAAGGCTATCGTTACCAAAACATGGCGATGAAATAGTTTATGGACTATATGTCGGGAAATTACTTGGATGTTATCAACTATACTCTTAACTAAAGTATATATTTAGAAGTACGTAACCAGCTCAAATTCGTACAATTGGATCCGTACAGAAACGGCATTTTTCACCGTCGGTACAGGCAGTGTAAGGCGCGATCTGTGTCAACGCGAAAGGAGTGAAAGTTTGTGTTCAGATATCGAATGTCGGACATTCGACGTAGCTAGCTGGCTACATATGATCTACTGACCGCGCCATTTGCTTGCAACGTCATTTGTGGAACATTAAGTCTCTGCAGGACGCGAATTACGGCCAGCTAGAATGCAAGCTTATTCAAAATAAATGTTATTTTTGATTTGTGCGTGGGTAGCTAGCTAGATAACGTTAACAGCTCTGGTGCAGACCACCTTCGTATTATTGCGCTGTTATTATTTAGCCAACAGCTAGCTACCTAGCCAGGTAACTTAGCTAGCTACTTATTCTAACTTTTGTTTAATCTCACAAACATAATTGTATTGTGTAGTTAAACATTCAAAGTATATGTAGATGACCACCTCGTTCGAATTGTCATGCAACATATACGTATTAATATTGCCAAAATGAACGCATAGAGTGCAGCACAATATTGGGTCTCTAACGCAATGGGACTAGCTTGCTAGCTAACTGCATTTCGCCTTGCCGATTTTGCGTCTGGTTGTTTATGTTAGCAAGTCAAGTCTCATAAGGTACCCCCATATCTGTCTGCGCGGGACCTGACAGTGCAGGACACGGCTAAATTAAACATTGGGCCACCTGGATTTTCTACCCGCTGCTACTTTTTAAAACTAATTTACTACTTTTGCCAGTATGTCCGAAAACGCCCCCACACGAAGCTTGGATGACATCGACCTCGCAGCTTTGAGGGTAAGTACAGCGCGTGCCAAAGCTTCATTGATGATTGTCATTTTTGGAAACTTACGAGTACTTTTCAGTTTTGATGAGCTTCCATCTAGCAAACGTTCTATTTAGGTTAAATGGCCAGTTGTGGGTAAAACATGTGTTTTAGCTTTGACTGACGATAATCTTATTAGCAAGCAAGCAAGCACTATTAGTATTTGCTGAGGGAGAGGCTGTACAGACACGCCTAGCGCCTAAACTGATGACGTTTGTCGCGCAGCGAGAGTCGAGTGGAGACGTACGGGTTCAGTCAGTCGTCCAAAACTGTCCACGCCGAACTTGGTGCAAAACCACGCCCACGAGAAACATAGCAACATTTAAAACCGCGCTGATTGGTCAGAGTTCGGTTGTTCACTGTGACGAAGTAAAGGCGCGCGAGAGACGGAGGAAGTAGAGACAGAATCCCCACCAAAACATTTCCAGCCTTACCTTGCTTTTCCCGATTTGTGTAGGAAGGTTGCATTGAACTATGTAGATTTTTTTTGTGTGAGTGATTGCAGCCAGTCTGACTGACCAGATGGATAGCATCAACATCATGGATAGTTGCGTTGTTTTTGGAGGTAGGTAAACTGTGCAGAGTTTTATTACATTTTGTTATTTGAATGCTCGGCAGACAAGTGTTATCAATCAAATGTATTTATAAAGCCCTTTTTACATCAGCCAATGTCACAAAGTGCTATACGGAAACCCAGCCTAAAACAGCAAGCAATGCAGATGTAGAATCACATGTGCAGGACTTACTCCCTAGAATGCAGGAACCTAGGAAGAAACCTAGAGAGGAACCAGGCTCTAAGGGGTGGCCAGTCCTCTTCTGGCTGTGCCGGGTGGAAATTACAACAGTACATGAAACTATCATTTTGAAAACAAAACATGAATTCTTTCAGTGAAATACGAGACCGTTCCGTATTTTATCGAACAGGTGGCAACCCTAAGTCTAAATATTGCTATTATATTGCACAACCTTCAATGTTATGTCATAATTATGTAAAATTTTGGCAAATGAATTACGTTCTTTGTTAGGAAGAAATGGTCTTCACACAGTTCTCAACGAGCCAGGCGGTCCAAACTGCTGCATATACCCTGACGCAAATGCGCTTTTGTTAAATCATCACCCGTTTGGCGAAGTAGGCTGTGATTCGATGACAAATTAACAGCTGTGATAAAGGCTTTACATGTATTTTTTTCATTTTTCATTAGAACAGACTCTGGTAATATTTATAATTTATTTAGTGTTTACACTTCCAAATTGTCAATAATTATAATAATAACACTCATTTTTCTTGATCTCATTATTATAATAATAATTGTCATTATCATTAGTAGGCTTAGTATAGAAGCCTTGTATAACCACATTGAGCTGTAGGCCTAAGAGCGCATCCTGTTTAGTCTTAATACCGTAACTTACTTAGGCCTTTATTTCAATACTTCTATAGGCTACTGTATCAATCAATCATTCATTCATTGTCATCACACAGCATTATGAGTCTTTCATGATTTGAAATGCAGTCAAGCGTTTTAGTTTTAAAATAAAGCAAGCCTAGAATAATTAGCTTAAACAAGAATAAACCATTCCATTTAGAAAATTGCATTCACGAATGAATGCTACTGTTTTAAGTCTGCTGTAATAAAGGCTTAACACATTTTTTTTACAACAGACTCTCTAGTATGCTTATACTTTATTTAGTGTTTACATTGTTCAAAACAATCAGAGAAATTATATTGTAATCTATACAGCACCTGTTTGACACACACAATATGCACACAGCGCTTGCTCCTTACCTTCTTTTTCTTGATCTCCAGTATTTTCCACAACTAGTCACATTTATTCCACACATCTGACTTTCCCTTTACCTCCTAAGCAACCTGTAAATATTCCCCTTTTTTGAGTTTATTTGTCATGTCCTCTGCATCCATTTGACTGTCACATTCAGAGTTTGTTATAACAAATTTATTGATGTGGGGTGATTTCGGGAGCCATCAGCCACTAAATAATATAATAATACCCGTAGGAAAGGTTTTCATCTTTAGCACACAATCTGTTGGTACTATACGATTAGAATGGTTCAAAATATATGTAAAATAGCACAATTTAAAAAAATAAATGGCCCATGGAAACCAACTGAGGGTGGTCTATGGTGATAGGTGGGATGGGCTGAGAATGGCTAAGGGGTGGGGTTAAAGAGCTTATGTTTGGTAATTTATTATTATGTGATTGCTTTATATAAAAGTACCATGTACAGTATTGGTGTTCTTTAGTAGTGGTTTCTTTGCAGCAATTTGACCATGAAGGCCTGATTCACGCAGTCTCCTCTGAACAGTTGATGTTGAGATGTATCTGTTACTTGAACTCTGAAGCATTTGGGCTGCATTCTGAGGTGCAGTTAACTCTAATGAACGTATCCTCTGCAGCAGAGCTAACCCTGGGTCTTCCTTTTCTGTGGTAGTCCTCATGAGAGCCAGTTTCATCATAGCGCTGGATGGTTTTTGCAACTGCACTTGAAGAAACTTTCAAAGTTCTTGAAAGTTTCCTGATTGACTGACCTTCATGTCTTAAAGTAATGATGGACTGTTGTTTCTCTGCTTATTTGAGCTGTTCTTGCCATAATATGGACTTAGTCCTATTTGGTAAAAGACCATCTTCTGTATTATACCACCCCTACCTTGTCACAACACAACTGATTGGCTCAAACTTATTAAGAAGGAAAGAAATTCCACATTAAACTTTTAACAAGGCACACCTGTTAATTGAAATGCATTCCAGGCGACTACCTCATGAAGCTGGTTGAGAGAATGCCAAGAGTGTACAAAGCTGCCATCAAGGCAAAGGGTGGCTACTTTGAAGAATCTCAAATGTATTTTATTTGTTTAACACTTTTTGGTTACTACATGATTCCATATGTGTTATTTCATAGTTTTGATGTCGTCACTATTATTCTACAATGTAGAAAATAGTCAAAACTAAAACCCTTGAATGAGTAGGGGTGTCCAAACTTTTGACTGGTACTGGACATACATGGGCAATATTGATGGAACTTATTTGGCTGATATTGTGCTTTTCAATCAAATTCTGGCTAAGGGTGGGATAATGTGGATTTGATTGGATAGAGCTTGAGCTGTCTGATAATTGAGACTTGTTTGACAGTATTTGGTGAAACAGGTGAAAAATACATACACTTTCAGAATTGTTTGGCGACCTGCTTGTAGCTTGCGATCAACCTGTTGGAGACCCCTGATCTAGCTTCTTCCATCTCCTTACTGCGGCAAGCAGGAGCGAAGTATACGCTGCCCCGTGTTGTTGGCTTGCAGCGCAAAATCTCCCCCATTGAGCAGGGTAGACTGTAACACGGTGACATCCAGATGGTTACTACCAATAATATTACAAATTATTTATTGTGTAGGCTGCAATCCTACTCTAAATAAAATAAAGTGGGGTGGAACAAGTTGGACATGGTGACTAGGGCTGTTACGGTGACTTTATTATTATTACGAGTCATGAAGGCAGTCAAATTCCGCGTGACTGTTTAGTCACGGTAATTAGGCTTCTCCAAGCTCTGATGCTGCTGATGGTCATTAGTAGCCTACCAAACGTGCTAACTGCTTGGTACTCAGCACTCCACTGTCTCTCTAACCACTCTGACATCAATGCAAATATAATCGAAAATCTAATCAAACACTTAATGAGAGCCCATGAGCTCATGTTGTGCAACATTTCAATAGGCTTTGCAATTGCTTGAGGCCTATTATATTTATTTCTCAACTTCCCTAATATTAAGCACATTACTTATCTTTACAACAGCAGTATAGCCTACTTGACTGGCATGAAAATGAACCACGGGAAAAGTGCCCTCCATTCGCTATTTTAGTGCATATATGTATTTTTTCCCTCTGCCCCTGTTTTTGAGAGGTGCATGTTTTTGAGAGCTGCCCCTGTTTTTGAGAGGTGCATGATTAATGGTCCATTCTAAATCAAAACAAATTTCACACATTTAGTATATGTAAAGACACGATTAAATCAAGAATAGTCTGATGGGTAACAATATTAGCCTATCACTTGTGAATTATACATAATCACTTGTGAATGGTGCCCCGCATAAGGCAAGAAACAATGCCTTTTTTGTGCAACTTTTTTGAATCATAGTCATGCACCTCATGTAGCCTCGTCCATGGGCCTATATGTTTTGATAAGATTTGTATCACAACTAAAGATGCCAAATAACTTCTTAAAATTAAGGACATTAAGCCACTTTACAATGGGTGTAGAGCCTAACTGGCATACATAAGTAGTGTGTGAGTTTCAAGTTTGTAGAAGGTAATTTTCACCATAAAAATGCACCTTCATAATAAAAGCATTACATGCATAATCACATTTGCGGTCACTTCTGATAATGGTGTTTTCCCGCTAATGGAACATTTGTGCTTATAGCCTACTGCTGTGTGCAAATTGCTGCGCTTATAATGTGAAGAAATAAACTATTAGGTTATCAACATTGCATCAAACATTTTTGGGGATGCTAGTGGATGTATTCATTTGGGATCTATCGCATCCCACAACTGTCCCAGACTTTGTTTGGAATACTTTTGTACTATGGGGATATTAGATCTTAGTGCTTTTTCTGTTTCGTTAGGCCGACTCATCTTGTTGGCTGAAAAAGTAAATGTGGACAGTTCTTCCAATATCTTCAATATACACCTCGGAATTGGATAAGGACGTGCGCAGCTGCGTCGCCGATGTGTCTGTCTTCACTTGTAGCCTGTGAGAAAGACCTGATCACGTGATGAAGAGCCATGTGAGTGAGAGGTGCTTCGGAGCATGCAGCACCCAGGGAGGAGTGGGTGTTGTATGCTATAATTATTATATTTAGCCCAAGGGTACAACGGCCACTAGCCGCAAAAGGCATGGATTTTTTTAGTGGGCATTACGGCCACACAAAGGGGATGCCGCCTGGAAATTCAAGGCATTATCAAGTGCTTGTCAAATTGGGAATGGGAGACTGATGAAGTGTGTACAGCCTGTGTAAAAACATCAAAATAAATCAAAGCCGAGCTCATGCCTTTTCATGCAACTTTTTTCAAATCCTCATTAGTAGCATCATGCGGCCTTGCAATGTATTAAAAATCAAAACGATATAGCCCAACGTTTGTAGAACTGAAGTTACATTGATAACGTGAAATTAAGCATATAGGGTACCTATTTCTTTGTTAACCTCTCAACACAGAATAGCCGCACTCCCTCAAGTCATTTGGAGAAAATATCCTTTCTATTTTATTTAGCTTTGTTCAATTGTATTCTTCATACTATAAAATAATATATAACAATCCATGGAATTCTAAGCAAATCTTGTCTGCTTAGTGTAGCACACAGCCATATGGCATAGCTAGATCAGGACCTAGCTAGATCAGGACCTAACATAAGGACAACTCAGTATGCTATTCTTTTCTTCTGAAATAGACTACATTTTCTTCATATCATGCTTCTTTAGACCTGTCTAAAATAAATAAAGGATTTATTGTGAAGGTGTAGGCTTTATTACATGGATTTATTAGACTTTTTAAAACACTAAGATCCAACGGCTTTTAAAATTAGAAGGATAAACAAATCCAGATTTTCAGTCGCTGACTTTCCAGGTATCTGTAAAATGAGATGAATTTGTAATGTGGGCCATCATTTGAGGTTGGCCATTCTAATACCAAGATCTGGTGTCAGTATATCATCAAACAAAGACTAAGGAGCATCTAACAGGGTGGAGTATAGTTTGATAAAGGGAAATTTTAATATATCTCACCAACAAACTCTAGCAATTTCAGTACAACGAGTTACAGACCAGACCTCTCCAGGCAATGCTATTTAATTCTCCATTTTGAGAGAGGGCTCTGAGAGGGATGATTCACTTGAGCTTATTGTTTGATAGCTGTCCTTATAACACCCACTCTGCCTGCTGCACATTACACACACACATAAACACACACATTCACATAGCAAGTAGAACCTACAGTAGGCTAGTAATAGTGCATGACTATGACTTCTCTTTATGCAGAAGACTCAGATTATAGTGGTGTAGTTAGTAGAATAGGCTAAATTCTTCATGACCCCGCATCAGAAAATGTCAGGTGGTCTGACAAGTGTCAACACACATTGAATCGACGCTTACCTTCAACTCCCAAATCTGTTCTAGGCTATTTGTTGACCGACCGGCCCCCTTACAGACACCGTTGTTGTGTTTCTTATTTGACGTTTTGGTAGTGTGAGTCTAAAGGCCTCATTATTTGTGGTTGTGATGGGCTTGTCCAGGGAGAGAGAGAGAGGTGGTTTTCTCTAGGTAAGTACACAGACATTAGGGGAGTCTTCTGACACACAAAGATCTAACAGCATTGTCAATGGATGGAGTTTGCACTTCTGCACCCAAGTTAAGTTGACGGAAGTGAAGTTACCAGTTGGTCCAGAGTGTGTTGCTCTGTCTGTGATCAGTGTTGACAGTTTGTCGCTGGTACAGCCCTCTGCACTCCTTAGCTTTAATACAGCTCCACCCTCCCCCTCAATCTCTTTTTCTTCCCTCTCTTCTCACTCTGCGTTGGACGTGGGCGATGCTGCCATCTCTCTCTCCTCCCTCTGGATGATTGCATTAGCCTCTTCTATTCCATCGTTCCCTGTCATTTCATTCATTTCCCCTATTTTGAACACTTGTACTCAAGAGCTTTTACTCCAACCCTTTTGTCAGTCTGTTGATCCTGCTTCTCCTGCTCCTAGTGCTCCTCTTACACACAGCATGGATGCCCTAATTGGACCGTTTGTCATTCCCACTGTTTATTTCATATTTTTCTCTCAAACCCTTAGCCCTAATGCTCACATCTATGTATGTATGTATGCCTCATTCTCTTGTACACCTCTCTCACCTCTCCTTGTATGATTTCTCTCTGTTAATTAAAGACAAACACTGGAAAAAGTCAGGAATTGACAGACCCATTATTGAAACAATATGAAAGCAGGATGGTCACGCTGTACATTTCCAACCTAAACCAGCAGCAGGCCCACCGCCCAAAGATCCTACACAGGCCATATTGAATCACACGGTGAAAGTGGAACTGTGTGTTTCTCCTTTTTTTTTTTTTTTTTTTTCCCAGGGAAAAAAGCAATGACTTATTTTAATATTTTGTTTAATGAACGTAGCCATAATGAACGTCACCTGTGGTTTTTATCTTATGGTGGGGAAATAAATAGAAAATTCAATTACTCCCTTCCCTATAACAAAAGTTGGATGATGTCTAGCTTTTATGAGCTCAAAACATCTCAATATCTATCTGGCCTCCTTATTTGTGGGGTCAAGGCCTACAGTGCCTTCAAAAAGTATTCATACCCAGTAACACTCACTCATGTCATCATGAAGTGCTTTAAGAAGTTAGTCAAGGATCATATCACCTCCACCTTACCTGTCACCCTAGACCTACTTCAATTTGCTTACCGCCCCAATAGATCCACAGACGATGCAATCGCCATCACACTGCACACTGCCCTATCCCTTCTGGACAAGAGGAATACCTATGTAAGAATGATGTTCATTGACTATAGCTCAGCATTCAACACCATAGTACCCTCCAAGCTCATCATTAAGCTAGAGGCCCTGGGTCTCAACCCCGCACTGTGCAATTAGGTCCTGGACTTCCTGACGGGCTGCCCCCAGGTGGTGAAGGTAGGAAACATCTCCACTTCGCTGATCCTCAACACGGGCTCCAAAAGGGTGTGTGCTCAGCTCCCTCCTGTACTCCTTGTTCACCAATGACTGCGTGGCCATGCACGCTTCCAACTCAATCATCAAGTTTGCAGACCACACAACAGTTGTAGGCTTGATTACCAACAACGACGAGACAGCCTACAGGGAGGAGGTGAGGGCACTCAGTGTGGTTTCAGCAAAACAACCTCTCACTCAATGTCAACAAAACAAAGGAGATGATCGTGGGCTTCAGGAAACAGCAGAGGGAGCACCCCCCTATCCATATCGATGGGACAGCAGTGGAGAAGGTGGACAATTTTGACTTCCTCTGTTTACGCATCACGGACAAACTGAAATGGTCCACACACAAAGACCATATGGCGAAGAAGGCACAACAGCGCCTCTTCCCTCATGAGGCTGAAGAAATATGGCTTGTCACCTAAAACCCTCACAAACTTTTACAGATGCACAATTGAGAGCATCCTGTCGGGCTGTATCACCGCCTGGTACGGCCACTGCACCACCCACAATGGCAAGGCTCTCCAGAGGGTAGTGCGGTCTGCACAATGCATCACCGGGGCAAACTACCTGCCCTCCAGGACACCTACAGCACCCGATGTCACAGGAAGGCCAAAATAATCATCAATGACAACAACCACCCGAGCTACTGCTTGTTCACCCCGCTACCATCCAGAAGGCGAGGTCAATACAGGTACATCAAAGCTGGGACCGAGAGACTGAAAAACAGCTTCTATCTCAAGGCCACCAGACTTTTAAACATCCATCGCTAACACATACAGACTTGAAATCATTGGCCACTTTAATAAATGGATCTCTAGTCACTTTAATAATGTTTACATATCTTGCATTACTCATCTCATATGTGTATACTGTACTTATACCATCTGTTGCATCTTGCCTGTGCCGATCTGTCATTGCTCATCCATATATTTACATGTTAATATTCAAATCCTTTACTTAGATTTGTGTGTTTATGTAGTTGTGGAATTGTTAGATTACGTTAGATATTGCTGCACTGTCGGAACTAGATGCACAAGCATTTCACTACACTCGCAATAACATCTGCGAACCCATGTGTATGTGACCAATAAAATTTGATTTGATTTGATACCCCTTTACCTATTCCACATTTTGTTCTATTACAGCTGGAATCTATTTTATTAAATATATTTATTTTCTCTCACACATGTACACACAGTACCCCATAATGACAAAATGAGATATTTTTGTAAATCTATTGGAATCTATTAAATGTTGGCAGCGATTGCAGCTGTGAGTCTTTCTGGGTAAGTCTCTAAGAGCTTTTCACACCTGGATTGTGAAACATTTAGCCATTTTTTATTATTCCTTAAAAAAAAAACAAGCTCTGTCAAATTGGTTGTTGATCATTCATAGACAACCATTTTCAAATCTTGCCATAGATTTGCATCAAAACTGTGTTGTATTGGATTTGCCACAAACATAACATGTTGTATTCAGGACAAAAAGTTAATTGCTTTGATATGGTTTTTGCAGTATTACTTTGTGCCTTGTTGTAAACAGGAAACAGGATGCATGTTTTGGAATATTTTTATTATGTACAGGCTTCCCTTTCACTCTGTCAATTAGGATAGTATTTTGGATGAACTACAATGTTGTTGATCAATCCTCAGTTTAAACTCTGGAACTGTTTTAAAGTCACCATTGGCCTTACAATGAAGTCCCTGAGTGCTTTCCTTCCTCTCCAAAGGATGTATCTCTGTAGTGACTGGCTGTATTGATACGTCATCCAAAGTGTAATTAATAACTTTACCATATTCAATGTCTTTAAAAAGTTTTTAGCCATCTACTAATAGGTGCCCTTCTTTGTGAGGCATTGGAAAATCTTACAGGTCTTTGTGGTTGAATCTGTATTTGAAATTCACTGCTCGACTGAGGGACCTTACAATTATCTGTATGTGTGGGGTACAGAGATGAACATGTTAACACTATTATTGCACACAGTGAGTCCATGCAACTTATTATGTGACCTTTTTAAGGAAATCTTTACTCCTGAGCTTATTTAGGTTTGTCATAACAAAGAGGTTGAATACTTATTGACTCAATACATTTCAGCTTTTCATTTTTTCTTAATTTGTTAAAATCGCAAAAAACTTCATTCCACTTTGACTGTGTGTGTGTGTGGGGGCCAGTAGCAAATCACAATTGAATCCATTTTAAATTCAGGCTGTAATACAACCAAATTTGCAAAAAAGTAGAGGTGTATGAATACTTTCTGAAAGCACTCCATGTGCTCACCATGTCTGTCTCGGCATCTTGTCTCCAAGTCTATCTGGCCTGGTGGTCTGTTGTGTCTCTGTCTGACAATCTTAATGAATATGTCCATCTTTTTTCCAGGACCCAGCAGGGATCTTTGAGCTGGTGGAGGTGGTTGGCAATGGGACCTATGGACAGGTGTACAAGGTAAGACAAGACGTATGGATGGGGCTTGGATCAGCAATCCAGTGTAGTTGAGAGACACTGAACCACCGAGACAATTTAAGCTTATATTGATGCTGTCTGAGCGTCTCCTCTTATCAAACCCTTGTTGTGGTAGTAAATCTGAGATTAGGCCAGATTAATGCAGCTGTGCTGGACCACGCTGTGGCTGTCAGTCTGAGGAGCCGAGAAGACTGGTAGTAGTAATGAGAAGATGGAGAGTAACTGAACTGAAAAGTAGAGATGAAGAGAAAATTATGTGGTGAAACATACAGCATAATCACTCTCAAAACAGATTAAACCAGGGCAGAGTTCCTTTAACTATTAGAGAATTTTTTCTCAAAGTTAAGATGTATTTTTAGAGCTGACATCTGCTGTCCTAGCCTTCAGTTTCTTGTTTTGATTGATTGACCAGTTAAGACAGGGGTTCTCAAACTTTTTGGGGCCTGGAACCCCTTTTGTGATAGCAAATGAATCATTGACCCCCTCATAATCATAACACAACTCGAGTGAGATAAAAATAGCATACAACAAGTTCTACAATGACTTTGGCAGGGCATGACCGGACAAACCAAGTCTCGGGCCCTTGGAAGGAACTTTTTTTTTAGCATCATTTTTGAAAATAGTATTTAGTCGTTTTCAATCTCCCCCCCCGCAAACATTTTTAGGGGAATACAATAAGTATTAAGTAAAAAAAGGTGTAATTGGTAGAGTACTGTGAATACCAATATCCCTATGAGCCTCCCAGGCCCATTGCCCACCCAGGGTTAAGAGCATACATTTTGATTAAAGTAGCTATATGTCATATTTTTGCATTGTAATTTCAGAAAATGTCCTTAATATACCTACAGTAATAGTGGAATGATGGTGTTTCACAATATTTCCCCCCCAAAATGCTATTGGGTACACACATAATTGCATTCTAATGATGCATCCTTCTTATTGGTGTGTGTTTTCTAGCCCCAGTCAATTTGAAAAAGAGACAGCCCATCTTTTGTTGACCAATAAGAAGGCTGCACCATTTTGTTTGTGCCCAAGAAGATTTTTTTGTGGGGAAAAAATCTGTGAAACACTATCATTCCACTATTACTGTAAATATATTGAAGACATTTTCTGAAATTACAATGCAAAAATATGACATAGTATCTTTAATATTATTATATTGTATTACAGCGTATATACTTATTCCATGGATCCCTTGGCCAAAATTAGTTTAATCTGTTAATTAGTTTAATCTGTTAGTAATATTCATAAAAAAAGCAATGAAAAAAATAAATATATTTATTTTGAGATCTGGCCGCGGACCTCCTGCAGTACTTCCGCAGACACCACTTTAAGAACCCCTGAGTTAAGATGACCTTTTACGGCTGCTGTCCCTGTACAGGGACCAAATCAGCGGAAATTTCAGAGCGCCAACTAATAGTACTCGATACAACTCAAACTTTCATTAAAACACACATGCAGGGTACTCAATTAAAGCTACACTCGTTGTGAATCTAGCCAACATGTCAGATTTGTAAAATGCTTTTCGGCAAAAGCATGAGAAGCTATTATCTGATAGCATGCAACCCCCGAAATACCCAAAGGGGACGTAAACAGAAATAATTAGCGTAGCCGGCGCTACACAAAACGCAGAAATAAAATATAAAACATTCATTACCTTTGACGAGCTTCTTTGTTGGCACTCCTATATGTCCCATAAACATCACAATTGGGTATTTATTTCGATGAAATCCGTCCATGTATACCCAAAATGTCCATTTATGAAGCCCGTCTGATCCAGGATAAAGCACCTTTTCAAAACGCAATGGGGTTTTTTTTAATTAAAAAAGTTGCCTATAAACTTTGACAAAACACTTCAAACTACCTTTGTAAACCAACTTTAGGTATTAAGAAATGTTAATAATCGATCAAATTGATCACGGGGCGATCTGTATTCGATAGCAGCAAGTCTTGAAATCATCGTCCATATTCTCCCTTTCATAACTTCCTTTGGTGGACCCCAAGACAGGAAGTGCTTATTCCTCATCCCACCAAGGATAAACTACAACTGAATTGCCAGTACTGGCGACATCGTGTGGAAGCTGTAGGCATTGTAAACGGGGCTCTATCTATTTTCCCTAGCCATAGACAATACAGAGACTGGCGGATGGATATTTTTTTTGTGTTTTTGGTGAACAGTTTTCCTTGGGATTTTGCCTCCTAAACACGTTCTGTTATTGCCACAGACATGATTTAACCAGTTTTAGAGACATCAGAGTGTTTTCTATCCACACATACTAATCATATGCATTTACTATATTCCTTGCATGAGTAGCAGGACGTTGAAATTTTGCACGATATTTAACAAAAAGCTGCGAAAATTCGCTGCCTCCCTAACAGGTTTTAAGATGATCAAGTCTACTCTGCCTTTATTCAGGGGCGTCATGTTAAGACGGGCCAGCTGGCTGCCATCAAGGTAATGGACGTGACAGAGGAAGAAGAGGAAGAGATCAAAGCTGAGATCAACATGCTGAAGAAGTACAGCCATCACCGCAATATTGCCACCTACTACGGAGCTTTCGTCAAGAAGAGCCCACCTGGACATGATGACCATCTCTGGGTCAGTGTGATGGCTGTTGTCCCTGTCTGGTGGTATAATCTGAGGGAGAGCTTCATTATTTAATGGGTTGTCTCTGACATCCATGAATGGCTTAATGCACAGAAACAATATTATGATTACTACAGGCAGCATTATTTATTACAGTGAACATTGCAGTGTGTCTGTGTGTATTTATGTGTGCTAAGTTCCGTCCTGTCTGTATAGCTGGTGATGGAGTTCTGTGGGGCGGGCTCCGTGACAGACCTAGTGAAGAACACCAAGGGTAACTCTCTGAAGGAGGACTGGATCGCTTACATCTGCAGAGAAATCCTCAGGGTGAGAAACCACACTGCACCCAACCGTAGAACCATTACACAACAGTCTTTAGGCCAAGCACCCGCGTAAATACCTACAGTGGAAAAGCACCGTTACAGACTCCCTCCAGAGGGCGTCGAACCCCTGACTGAACTCTGACCTCTCTTTGATGCCCAGGGCCTCTCGCACCTCCACCAACACAAGGTCATCCACAGAGACATCAAGGGACAGAACGTGCTGCTGACGGAGAACGCAGAGGTCAAACTCGGTGAGAGGATGGATGCTAAACTGTTCATGTGTTTGCTCTGCTGCTTCCTGTGTGTTATCTACATGGTTTATATGTACAGTGTGTGGGCTTGTTGTGATGAATATGTAATCCTGAGCTCTATACTATCAATCTAGTTTGAGGAGTTAGTGAGGTAACTTTGGTCAACTCTGAGTTCAACTCAGGATAACCGGGACCACAAAATTGGCTCACCTTTTAGCCAGGTAACTTTCTATGGCAATGAATCCTTCAGATGTAATTTGGTCCGCGGCAGGCTAACTCAGGGATAACTACATTTATACTGAATGTAGTGTCTGAGCGGCGAGTTAAGGACAAATTAAATCAGATTCCCTTCCTCTCAGATTACGTCATCACCCCCTTCACCTGAACAGCTTCTACCCCCAAGCCATAAGACTGATACGTAGTTAGGTACAGTGGGGCAAAAAAGTTTTTAGTCAGACACCAATTGTGCAAGTTCTCCCACTTAAAAAGATGAGAGGCCTGTAATTTTCATCATAGGACCACTTAAACTATGACAGACAAAATGAGAAAAAAAATCCAGAAAATCACATTTTAGGATTTTTTATGAATTTATTTGCAAATGATGGTGGAAAATAAGTATTTGGTCAATAACAAAAGTTTATCTCAATACATTGTTATATACCCTTTGTTGGCAATGACAGAGGTCAAACGTTTTCTGTAAGTGTTCACAAGGTTTTCACACACTGCTGCTGGTATTTTGGCCCATTCCTCCATGCAGATCTCCTCTAGAGCAGTGATGTTTTGGGGCTGTTGCTGGGCAACATGGACTTTCAACTCCCTCCAAAGATTTTCTATGGGGTGGAGATCTGGAGACTGGCTAGGCCACTCCAGGACCTTGAAATGCTTCTTACGAAGCCACTCCTTCGTTGCCCGGGTGGTGTGTTTGGGATCATTGTCATGCTGAAAGACCCAGCCATGTTTCATCTTCAATGCCCTTGCTGATGGAAGGAGGTTTTCACTCAAAATATCACGATACATGGCCCCATTCATTCTTTCCTTTACACGGATCAGTCATCCTGGTCCCTTTGCAGAAAAACAGCCCCAAAGCATGATGTTTCCACCCCCATGCTTCACAGTAGGTATGGTGTTCTTTGGATGCAACTCAGCATTCTTTGTCCTCCAAACACGACGAGTTGAGTTTTTACCAAAAATTATATTTTTGGTTTCATCTGACCATATGACATTCTCCCAATCTTCTTCTGGATCATCCAAATGCTCTCTAGCAAACTTCAGACGGGCCTGGACATGTACTGGCTTAAGCAGGGGGACACGTCTGGCACTGCAGGATTTGAGTCCCTGGCGGTGTAGTGTGTGGTAGGCTTTGTTACTTTGGTCCCAGCTCTCTGCAGGTCATTCACTAGGTCCCCCCCGTGTGGTTCTGGGATTTTTGCTCACCGTTCTTGTGATCATTTTGACCCCACGTGAGACCTTGCGTGGAGCCCCAAATCGAGGGAGATTATCAGTGGTCTTGTATGTCTTCCATTTCCTAATAATTGCTCCCACAGTTGATTTCTTCAAACCAAGCTGCTTACCTATTGCAGATTCAGTGTTCCCAGCCTGGTGCAGGTCTACAATTTTGTTTCTGGTGTCCTTTGACAGCTCTTTGGTCTTGGCCATAGTTGAGTTTGGAGTGTGACTGTTTGAGGTTGTGGACAGGTGTCTTTTATACTGATGACAAGTTCAAACAGGTGCCATTAATGCAGGTAACGAGTGGAGGACAGAGGAGCCTCTTAAAGAAGAAGTTACAGGTCTGTGAGAGCCAGAAATCTTTCTTGTTTGTAGGTGACCAATACTTATTTTCCACCATAATTTGCAAATAAATTCATTAAAAATCCTACAATGTGATTTTCTGGATTTTTTGTCTTCTCATTTTGTCTATCCTAGTTGAAGTGTACCTATGATGAAAATTACAGGCCTCTCTCATCTTTTTAAGTGGGAGAACTTGCACAATTAGTGGCTGACTAAATACTTTTTTGCCCCACTGTATATACTTACCAATAGCTACTCGCACAATCTACATTGACCCTTTTTGCACTCTTTTGACTCTTCCAAAAGCTGTTGCAGTTTATCTATCCTATTGACTAGTCACTTTATACTCTTCTATATGTTCATGTCTACCTCAATAACCTTGTACCCCTGCACATTGACTTGGTACTGGTACCCTGTGTTTATGCCTTGTGTTATTATTTTTCTATTATTTCTCTTCTTCTCTCTGCATTGTTGGGAAGGGCCCGTAAGTAATTATTTCACTCTTAGTCTAGATATGTTGTTTACGAAGCATGTAACAAATACAATTTGATTACATTTTTATAAATTTGATTTTGATTTGAGGAACACAACTGATTAAATATTTTATTAATCAAACGTGTTTTTGTGTGTAGAGAAATACCTATCACATTGCACATTTAGTAATGACAAATGCACGTCACGCACAGAAACTTTTGTTTGACTTAATACAATTATTTTATCAATAGGAGTGGGGAACAAGGTGCTCATATATTGATAACCACATCAAAACACACCAAAGTAATAAAATAAGGATGCAATTTCTAAAAGTTTCTTTCACACGATAGCCTGCTGAATTTGCAAGATACATTTTCTTTAAATTTAAATTAAGAGTTTTAAATGAAGAGTTTGGCATTCAACTAGCCATGTGCGACTTGCACACGCAGTTACAAGCCTGCTAGAGGCAGGCGGTCAAGCAATATCCACCGTTATAGCACGGATGAAGCCTGAGCTGGAATGGGAAGCTAACTGAAGCTGGCTAGCTTTAGAAAACCCTGAGTAGATCTAGCTTGCAGCGGGTATACCCCTCTGCTCTTTGAGCCTGTAAGTTACCCTCCAGTGTGTGTTTACAGCAGCTTTCCTCAGTCTAAACATTGACTCACCCCCAGGCACTCTATGCATTTGTATTATTTCTTTATCTACAACTTAACTAAATCAAGACTTGAAGCAAAGTCAAAAAAGAGAATAGTTGCTAACATTCTACTACTAATACTGACTTCTGTCCTCTCCACTGTGGCCAGTGGACTTTGGGGTGAGTGCTCAGCTGGACAGGACTGTGGGGCGCAGGAACACCTTCATCGGTACGCCTTATTGGATGGCCCCTGAGGTCATCGCCTGTGACGAGAACCCAGACTCCACCTATGACTACAGGGTAATGACCCCTTTCCATCCTAACGTGTGTCTATGTTTGTGTTTGAGAGTGGCTACTAATTCTCACTGGTGTGTCCACAGAGTGATATCTGGTCCCTGGGGATCACAGCCATAGAGACGGCAGAGGGAGCTCCTCGTAAGTACAGTACAGTGAGCCCACACACACACATCTGACTCCACTTTATTACCCTATTCATCTACAAACACACACACACACACGAAACAGCTTTATCTCCAGTTCTCAAGAACACATTCCGCATAACATAAACCTGCAGTAGAGAGATTGAATAATCTTCCCCCTGTCTCATTACTGGCCCGTAAATCAAGCCCTGTGTTTAAGAGATGGCTCATTCACCACTGTGCTGCTCATGTAAGATACGAGGTGGGGGGGGCTATTGATCTGTGGCGCTAGATTGCCTACTCTATATCAAATCGCAAAGCACTACTACAAGCACATACAGTGCCTTCAGAAAGTATTTTTACCCCTTGACTTATTCCACATTTTGTGTTACAGACTGAATTCAAAATGTATAAAATATATTTATGTTCTCGCCCATCTACACACAATACCTCATAATGGCAGTGAAAATGTTTTTGGAAATTTTAGCTAATTTATTGAAATGAAATGCAGATATCTAATTTACATAATTATTCCACTTTGCTATGACACTCCAAATTAAGCTTCGGTGCATCCAATTTCCTTTTATCTTCCTTGAGATGTCACTACAACTTCATCCACCTGTGGCCAATTCAATTGTTTGGACATGATTTAGAAAGAAACACACCTGTCTATATAAGGTCCTACAGTTGACAGTGCATGTCAGAGCAGAGACTTTACCATATACCAAGTTCAAGAAACTGTCTGTAGATCTCAGAGAGAATTATGATGAGGCATATCTGGGGAAGGGTAATAAACAATTTCTAGAGTGCTGCAAATATCCAAGAGCACAGTGGTCTCTATCATTGGGAAATGGAAAAAACATGGTACTTCCAACACTGCCTAGAGCTGGCTGTCCAACCAAACTGAGCAACTGGACAAGAAGATACTTTGTCAGGGGGGTGACCAAGAACCCAATAACCACTCTGACAGAACTACAGAGTTTTTGGGCTGAGATGGGAGAGCCTGCCAGAAGGACAACTGTCTCTACAGCATTTCACCAAGCTAGGCCCCACCCACTTGGGAGACTGGCCCACCCACTGGGGAGCAAGGCCCAGCTTTTCAGAATGTGTTTTTCCCCCAAAAATGGCTTTATTACAGACATGAATACTTGTCATTTTCATCAGCTGTCTGGGTGTCTGGTCTCAGACCATCCCGCAGGTGAAGAAGCCTAATGTGAAGTTCCTGGGCTGACGTGGTACATGTAGTCTACGGTTGTGATGCTGGTTGGACGTAATACCAAAATCTCTAAAACAACGTTGGAGGCGGCTTATGGACGAGAAATTAACATGACATTTTCTGGCAACAGCTCTGGTGGTCATTCCTGCAGTCAGCATGCCAATTGCATGCTCCCTCAACTTGAGACATCTGTGGCATTGGGTTGTGTGACACAACTGCACATTTTAGAGTGGCCTTTTATTGCCCCCAGCACAAGGTACACCTGTGTAATGATCATGCTGTTTAATGAGCTTGATATGCCACATCAGTCAGGTGGATGGATTATCTTGGCAAAGGAGAAATGCTCACTATCTGGGATGTAAACTAATTTGTTCAGTATAATACATTTTGAATTCAGTCTGTAACACAACAAAATGTTGAATAATTCAAGGGGTATGAATACTTTCTAAAGGCACTGTATCACTGCACACTGCTCCCACTGTAGGCAGCTTTGAAGGGGGGGGGGGTGCCTAACTGAAGGAGTCTCTCGGAAGCCTGGTGCTCCTGCTGTTGCTGTACCCACCTAGTATGCATGACATAGCCCATGGGTCGTTCAATGAAATTAGTGTTTTTTGTGTCCCTTTTGATATTTTAAGAGTGTGCACAAATATTTAATTTTAAAAGCCTGTGATATTAAATGAAGAGCCCTCTAATATGGAGCACATGAAAATGAAGACTTGCTAAAATGAAGCATTTTGACATAACCCTGTGTGCACACTTTGTGACTTCAAGGAAGATTTTAACCCATTTCCGTTTCACCATCATTGTAAAGCCCTAGTTATGTTGCATTGACAAGGTCATTTCTGGCAATTATTATTTATTTACTGTTATTATTGGTTCCTTTTAAGGTCAAATAAAAAAAACTGTACCCTCATTTTAAGGTCAACCCTGTTAAGTGAACTGAATACATTTTAATATGGTGAAACTATTCCTTAAATATTTATAAAAATCCAAACAGCATTTTAACATCTTATGCTCAAACCCTAGTGTAAAAGCAGGTGAGCTGGCTCTACTCTTTTTGGCCAAGTTCTGGTGTTTTGTGGTGGAAAACTGAGCATGTCAGCCCTGTTATCCATAGCTAGACAGGCTAGAAATGTTTTCATTTCATTTATGAAGCTTGCATTCAATTTCCCCTCGCTGTTGCATACAAGCTTCCATTCCCCCTGTCTCAAGGGGATTTATGGCATATTTTTTTTGTTTGTATTATCTTTTACCAGATCTAATGTGTTATTCTTCTACATTCATTTCACATTTCCACAAACTTCAAAGTGTTTCCTTTCAAATGGTTACAGGAATATGAATATCCTTGCTTCAGGTACTGAGCTAATACTGTGTTAGTTTCTACTGCTTACTGTGGGATACTACTGGCTAATTGTCATTTTTTCAAAACTTTACCAAACCACCCTGTGGTCTGACATGATCAGACTAGTTTCACTAATTTGAACAAACCGACATACATTCTAGATGTGCAAAACAGGTGAAACGTGCCTGTCTGTCTGTACAGGTGTCACATTTAAGTTCCCACAGATGCACATACAAAACATATACAGCACAACCCTTATACATGTCGAGAGTAAGGAATGGCCAACTTAAACTGGTCATGTAATCATTGTGTCGTCACAAGGTTCTGCAATAAAACCCACTGAATGCCTTGGGCAGTATCAGAAGTACCGCCAGTGTATGCATTCTAGAATGCCTTTTATTGTTGAGCTGATAACCTAACCAGACAGGTTTTGCTAGCTACGCTGGGAAGACAAGGAGTAACAGTGTTGCTCAAACAAGACAATGGGGCAATAGGTGTGAGGGAACAAAGAAAGGATAAGGATTGGGATTAGGAAGACCACAGATATTGACTGGGAGTAGCTAGGCTATTAGTGTAACAATTTTCTGCATAGAATTATGTGCTCCATTACAAGTGTATACTGTATAGTAATATACTACTGGTATTTATACTGTATAGTAATACACTACTGGTATTTATACTGTATAGTAATACACTACTGGTGTTTATACTGTATAGTAATACACTACTTGTGTTTATACTGTATAGTAATACACTACTGGTGTTTATACTGTGTAGTAATATACTACTGGTATTTATACTGTATAGTAATACACTACTGGTGTTTATACTGTATAGTAATACACTACTGGTGTTTATACTGTATAGTAATACACTACTGGTGTTTATACTGTAGTAATACACTACTGGTGTTTATACTGTATAGTAATACACTACTGGTGTTTATACTGTATAGTAATACACTACTGGTGTTTATACTGTATAGTAATACACTACTGGTGTTTATACTGTATAGTAATACACTACTGGTGTTTATACTGTATAGTAATACACTACTGGTGTTTATACTGTATAGTAATACACTACTGGTGTTTATACTGTATAGTAATATACTACTGGTATTTATACTGTATAGTAATACACTACTGGTATTTATACTGTATAGTAATACACTACTGGTATTTCAATTCTGTTTTGATTTAAATGCTTGGTGGGTATAATACCAATCCATAATACCTTTTTCCCCATACCTCTCGCTCTCCCCCCTCTCTCTCCACCTCCAGCTCTGTGTGATATGCACCCAATGAGAGCTCTGTTCCTCATCCCGAGGAACCCCCCTCCCAAACTCAAGTCCAAGAAGTGGTGAGTGTGCTGTTTAGATTCTGCTGTTGTTTTTTCTGAAACGTCAGTTTTATTTTAGGACATAGCTATTTTGTCTTGACTCCCCTCACTGCCCTCCATCCCTTCCTCTGCAGTGATAAGATGCCTTCCTTACCCTAGCCCTGCTGCGCTTTACAGAACTATTTACGTCCAACACCAGCTGGCCATGGATTCCTTTCCTACACTGTACTTTCCACTGGAAGTACAGTGACGTGAGAAATGTTATCACTCAGACTAAATCAACATTAGGGCTGTGGCGGTCATGGCATTTTCTCAGTTGGTTATTGTCTTGCAAAAGACTGCCAGTCTCGGTAATTTACCGTTAATTAACATAAACACATTTAGTATGTCCAGTATTTACGCGCCTTTGGAACATCTACATTAAAACATAGTATAATGGTATAATATATCAATTGAATATACACCAACACAATAAATCCATGATTTATTTTATTCACGTCTAAAGAAACATTATGATATGAGGAAAATGTATTTCAGAAGAACAGAATATGACTTGGCCTACTGTAGGCGTATGTTATTTGGCAATGCTCCTGCTTTAGGCTTGTTCATTTAGCTGACAAGCTATTCTTATGTCCCGTGGCATTCTATTATTTTATTTTATAGTAAGAAGAATATAATTGAACTTAGCTGAATAAAGTAGAAAGGATATTTTTACCATTTACAGAGCAAGTGCGCATATGAAGTGGCTATGTTGAGCATAAAAGTGATACTTTGAAACAAGTCCTAGATTTAGAGTGAATTGTCAACTTTAGTTGTGAATGATACAGACCTTTTTAGAATACCTTAGAAATCAAAACATGTATGGGCTGCATGATGCTACTATAGGCTATTGATGGTTTGAGAAAGTAGCAAAAACAGCTTGCGCTCTCTGTTCCTTGCCTCATCAGTCAGTTAACATGACCTTCATGAATTCTGAAGCCTTTATGTGCTTATTTTGATTACATACATGCTTCAAAGTTCACAAAAGGATCTCATAGAACTCTTCTAAGCCTGTGTTTACCACAGGCCTTATTTTTGGTGTTTATCCCCCAAAAAACGATTCTTTCCCCATTTAATTCCCCCATAGCAATGGCTGAACGAACCAGAGGTAACGCATTTACATTTTTTAGGACTACAAACTGTGGAGCTCTATTAGTCCAGTAGTCACCAACCGGTCGATATCCAAGGCATTCCTAGTTGATCACCAAACGTTTCTGTACAAAGCCCAATGATAAAGGCCTTGCGTTCCCATGAAAATACCAGTGAAAGATCTACCTAAAGGAGCACTGTTGTACATTGCCACTTTAAATGAATGGACACTGACTGTCTTTCTGTCTCTATTTCACTCTCCCACACACAGACCTTTCCTGTTCTTCTTCTCTTTTTCTGAACACTCTTCTTGGGATAGTTTTCATTCCCAATTACATGTGACCTACAGGAGATACCAGGCCTCCTAAAAGTCCCACTCACACCAGCTGTCCCATCTCTGTCCACCAAACAGATGTTACTCATTATCCTCCTCTGCCTCACCTGACTCTGACACTCATTACCCCCCCCTTCAGGTCTAAGAAGTTTATAGATTTTATTGAGGGCTGCCTGGTGAAGACGTACACCAGCCGGCCGTCCACAGAGCAGCTCCTGAAGCACTCGTTCATCCGGGACCAGCCCACAGAGCGCCAAGTCCGCATCCAGCTCAAAGACCACATTGACCGCACACGCAAGAAGAGGGGAGAGAAGGGTGAGAGAGGGAAGGGCCGGCCTGAACCTGACTGAGGCCTCTGTAATTTGGGTTGAGCTATTTTGTGTTTTCCATATAATGGTTGTTGGAGACTGAGGGTGGGGTGTATTTTTGATTGGAGGGTGGGGGTGAGGTGTATTATGGTATGGAGGGTGAGGTATATTATGGTATGGAGGGTGAGGTATATTATGGTATGGAGGGTGAGGTGTATTATGGTATGGAGGGTGAGGTATATTATGGTATGGAGGGTGAGGTATATTATGGTATGGAGGGTGAGGGTGGGATGTATTATGGTTTGGAGGGTGAGGGGGATGTATTATGGTGGGATGTATTATGGTTTGAGGGTGGGATGTATTATGGTTTGAAGGTTTGGAGGGTGAGGGTGGGATGTATTATGGTTTGGAGGGTGGGATGTATTATGGTTTGAAGGGTGAGGGTGGGATGTATTATGGTTTGGAGGGTGGGATGTATTATGGTTTGAAGGGTGAGGGTGGGATGTATTATGGTTTGGAGGGTGGGATGTATTATGGTTTGAAGGGTGATGGGTTTGGGATGTATTATGGTTTGGAGGGTGGGATGTATTATGGTTTGAAGGGTGATGGGTTTGGAGGGTGGGATGTATTATGGTTTGAAGGGTGAGGGTGGGATGTATTATGGTTTGGAGGGTGAGGGTGGGATGTATTATGGTCATTGTTTGCAGTACTATAGTGCATTCTGCAAAATATTTAGACCCCTTCACTTTTTACACATTTTGTTACGTTACAGCCTTATTGTAAAATGGATCAAGTATTTTTTTCACTCATCAATCTACAAGCAATACCCCATAATGACAAGGAAAAGCTATATAATACATTATTTACCTAACTATTCAGACCCTTTGTTATGAGACTCGCAATTCAGGTGCATCCTGTTTCCATTGATCATCCTTGAGATGTTTATACAACTTGATCGGAGTCCACTTGTGGTAAATTCAATTGATTGGACATGATTTGGAAATGCACACACCTGTCTATATAAGGTCCCATAGTTGACAGTGCATGTCAGAGCAAAAAACAAGTCATGAGGTCAAAGGAATTGTCCGTAGAGCTCCGAGACAGGATTGTGTCGATGCACAGTATCAAAACATTTCTGCAGCATTGAAAGTCCTTCAAGAACACAGTGGCTTCCCATCATTTTTAAATGGAAGAAGTTTGGAACCACCAAGACTCTTCCTAGGCCAGATGGAAGCCACTCCTCATTAAAAGGCACATGACAGCCTGCTTGGAGTTTGCCAAAATGCACCTAAAGGACTCTCAGACCATGTGAAACAAGATACTCTGGTCTGATGAAACCAAGATTGAGCTATTTGGCCTGAAAGCAAATTGTCACATCTGGAGGAAACCTGGCACCATCCCTACGGTGAAGCATGGTGATGGCAGCATCATGCTGTGGGGATGTTTTTCAGCGGCAGGGACTGGGAGACCAGTCAGGATTGAGGGAAAGATGATTGGAGCAAAGTACAGAGATATCCTTGATGTAAACCTGCTCCAGAGCACTCAGGATCTCAGACTGTGGCAAAGGTTCACCTTCCAACAGGACAACGACCCTAAGCACACAGCCAAGACAATGCAGGAGTGGCTTCGGGACCCGTCTCTGAATGTCCTTGAGTGGCCCAACCAGAGCCTGGACTTGAACAGCACTGGAGAGACCTGAAAATAGCTGTGCAGCGACACTCCCCATCCAACCTGACAGAGCTTGAGAGGATTTGCAGAGAAGAATGGGAGAAACTCCCCAAATACAGGTGTGCCAAGCTTGTAGCGTCATAGCCAAGAAGACGCAATGCTATAATCGTTGCCAAAGGTGCTTCAACAACGTACTTAGTAAAGGGTCTGAATACTTACGTAAATGTGATATATTTCGGGTATTATTAAGAAGAAAAAAAAATTTTAAAAACATGTTTTTGCTTTGTAATTATGGGGTATTGTGAGAAGATTGAGGCGGAAAAAAATGATTTAATCCATTATTGAATAAGGATGTAACGTAGCAATGTGGAAAAAATCAAGGGGTCTGAATACTTTCCGAATGCACTGTAGATGCTATGCGTTCTCACTTCTGTTCTCACTCTTACTGTCTTTGTTTCAGAGGAGACAGAGTATGAGTACAGTGGCAGTGATGAGGAGGATGAGAACCGTGGGGAAGACGGAGAGTCCAGGTAACACAACACTACCCCAACAACGTTACTACCCCAAGCAATACTGCAGTAATATAAGACCACATTGCCCTGAGATGAATGACACATTCTCCTGCTTCTCTACTATGATCTTTCCGTCACCTCATCCTGCTATATGTCTCTGTCTCTCTGCATCGTCCTCTCTAACCCTTCCTCCTCTCTCTCTCTCCGTCCTCTAGTACCTCCATCCTGAATGTGCCTGGTGAGTCGACGTTGAGGCGGGACTTCCTGCGTCTGCAGCAGGAGAACAAGGAGCGATCAGAGGCTCTGAAGAGACAGCAGGCCCAGCTGGCCGCCCAGCGCCGAGACCCAGAGGAACACAAGAGACAGCTGCTGCACGACCGACAGAAACGCATCGAGGAGCAGAAAGAACAGCGCCGCCGCCTGGAAGAGGTAATACACACAGGCCTTATATCAATTACATTTGCTCACCTCCTGCGCCCTCTCTCTTGCATCCTCTCTCACCTCCTGCGCCCTCTCTCCTCTGTCCTCTCTCACCTCCTGCGCCCACCCTCCTGCGTCCTCTCAACTCCTGCGCCCTCTCTCCTGCATCCTCTCTCACCTCCTGCGCCCTCTCTCCTCCGTCCTCTCTCACCTCCTGCGCCCTCTCTCCCGCGTCCTCTCTTACCTCCTGCGCCCTCTCTCCCCCGTCCCCTCTCACCTCCTGCGCCCTCTCTCCCCGTCCCCTCTCACCTCCTGCGCCCTCTCTCCTCCGTCCTCTCTCCTCCTGCATCCTCTCTCACCTCCTGCGCCCTCTCTCCTCGTCCTCTCTCACCTCCTGCGCCCTTTCTCACCTCCTGCGCCCTCTCTCCTGCATCTCTCTCACCTCCTGCGCCCTTTCTCCCCGTCCTCTCTCACCTCCTGCGCCCTTTCTCCCCCGTCCTCTCTCACCTCCTGCGCCCTTTCTCCCCGTCCTCTCTCACCTCCTGCGCCCTCTCTCCTCCGTCCTCTCTCACCTTCTGCATCCTCTCTCACCTCCTGCGCCCTCTCTCCTCCGTCCTCTCTCACCTCCTGCATCCTCTCTCCTGCATCCTCTCTCACCTCCTGCGCCCTTTCTCCTCCGTCCTCTCTCACCTCCTGCATCCTCTCTCACCTCCTGCGCCCTCTCTCCTGCATCCTCTCTCACCTCCTGCACCCTCTCTCCTGCATCCTCTCACCTCCTGCGCCCTCTCTCCCGCATCCTCTCTCACCTCCTGCGCCCTCTCTCCCGCATCCTCTCTCACCTCCTGCGCCCTTTCTCCCCCGTCCTCTCGCACCTCCTGCGCCCTTTCTCCCCGTCCTCTCGCACCTCCTGCGCCCTCTCTCCCCCCGTCCCCTCTCACCTCCTGCGCCCTCTCACCTCCTGCGTCCTCTCTCACCTCCTGCGTCCTCTCTCACCTCCTGCGTCTTCTCTCACCTCCTGCGCCCTCTCTCCTCTGTCCTCTCTCACCTTCTGCATCCTCTCTCCTCCGTACTCTCTCACCTCCTGCGCCCTCTCTCCTGCATCTCTCTCACCTCCTGCGCCCTTTCTCCCCGTCCTCTCTCACCTCCTGCGCCCTTTCTCCTCCGTCCTCTCCACCTCCTGCGCCCTCTCTCCTGCGTCCTCTCTCACCTCCTGCGCCCTCTCTCCCCCGTCCCCTCTCACCTCCTGCGCCCTCTCTCCTCCGTCCTCTCTCACCTCCTGCATCCTCTCTCACCTCCTGCGCCCTCTCTCCTCCGTCCTCTCTCACCTCCTGCGCCCTTTCTCACCTCCTGCGCCCTCTCTCCTGCATCTCTCTCACCTCCTGCGCCCTTTCTCCCCGTCCTCTCTCACCTCCTGCGCCCTTTCTCCCCGTCCTCTCTCACCTCCTGTGCCCTCTCTCCTCCGTCCTCTCTCACCTTCTGCGCCCTCTCTCCTCCGTCCTCTCTCACCTTCTGCATCCTCTCTCACCTCCTGCGCCCTCTCCTCCGTCCTCTCTCACCTTCTGCATCCTCTCTCACCCCCTGCGCCCTCTCTCCTCCGTGCTCGCTCACCTCCTGCGCCCTCTCTCCTGCATCCTCTCGCACCTCCTGCGCCCTCTCTCCTCCGTCCTCTCTCACCTTCTGCATCCTCTCTCACCTCCTGCGCCCTCTCTCCTCCGTCCTCTCTCACCTCCTGCATCCTCTCTCCTGCATCCTCTCTCACCTCCTGCGCCCTTTCTCCTCCGTCTCTCTCCTGCATCCTCTCTCACCTCCTGCGCCCTCTCTCCTGCATCCTCTCTCACCTCCTGCACCCTCTCTCCTGCATCCTCTCACCTCCTCCCTCTCTCGTCCTCTCTCACCTCCTGCGCCCTCTCTCCCGCATCCTCTCTCACCTCCTGCGCCCTTTCTCCCCGTCCTCTCGCACCTCCTGCGCCCTTTCTCCCCGTCCTCTCGCACCTCCTGCGCCCTCTCTCCCCCGTCCCCTCTCACCTCCTGCGCCCTCTCACCTCCTGCGTCCTCTCTCACCTCCTCGTCCTCTCTCACCTCCTGCGTCTTCTCTCTCACCTCCTGCGCCCTCTCTCCTCTGTCCTCTCTCACCTTCTGCATCCTCTCTCCTCCGTACTCTCTCACCTCCTGCGCCCTCTCTCCTGCATCTCTCTCACCTCCTGCGCCCTTTCTCCCCGTCCTCTCTCACCTCCTGCGCCCTTTCTCCTCCGTCCTCTCCACCTCCTGCGCCCTCTCTCCTCGTCCTCTCTCACCTCCTGCGCCCTCTCTCCCCGTCCCCTCTCACCTCCTGCGCCCTCTCTCCTCCGTCCTCTCTCACCTCCTGCATCCTCTCTCACCTCCTGCGCCTCTCTCCTCCGTCCTCTCTCACCTCCTGCGCCCTTTCTCACCTCCTGCGCCCTCTCTCCTGCATCTCTCTCACCTCCTGCGCCCTTTCTCCCCGTCCTCTCTCACCTCCTGCGCCCTTTCTCCCCGTCCTCTCTCACCTCCTGTGCCCTCTCTCCTCCGTCCTCTCTCACCTTCTGCGCCCTCTCTCCTCCGTCCTCTCTCACCTTCTGCATCCTCTCTCACCTCCTGCGCCCTCTCTCCTCCGTCCTCTCTCACCTTCTGCATCCTCTCTCACCCCCTGCGCCCTCTCTCCTCCGTGCTCGCTCACCTCCTGCGCCCTCTCTCCCTCCTCTCGCACCTCCTGCGCCCTCTCTCCTCCGTCCTCTCTCACCTCCTGCATCCTCTCTCACCTCCTGCGCCCTCTCTCCTCCATCCTCTCTCACCTTCTGCATCCTCTCTCACCTCCTGCGCCCTCTCTCCTCCGTCCTCTCTCACATCCTGCGCCCTTTCTCACCTCCTGCGCCCTCTCTCCTGCATCTCTCTCACCTCCTGCGCCCTTTCTCCCCGTCCTCTCTCACCTCCTGTGCCCTTTCTCCTCCGTCCTCTCTCACCTCCTGCGCCCTCTCTCCTCCGTCCTCTCTCACCTCCTGCGCCCTCTCTCCTCCGTCCTCTCTCACCTCCTGTGCCCTCTCTTCTCCGTCCTCTCTCACCTCCTGCGCCCTCTCTCCTCGTCCTCTCTCACCTCCTGCGCCCTCTCTCCTGCATCCTCTCTCACCTGCATCCTCTCTCGCCTCCTGCATCCTCTCTCACCTCCTGCGCCCTTTCTCCCCGTCCTCTCTCACCTCCTGCGCCCTTTCTCGCCCGTCCTCTCTCACCTCCTGCGCCCTATCTCCTCTCCTCTCTCCTGCGTCCTCTCTCACCTCCTGCGCCCTCTCTCCTCGCCCTCTCTCCTGCGCCCTCTCTCCTCGCCCTCCTCCTGCGTCCTCTCTCACCTCCTGCGCCCTCTCTCCTCCGTCCTCTCTCACCTCCTGCGCCCTCTCTCCTCCGTCCTCTCTCACCTCCTGCGCCCTTTCTCGCCCGTCCTCTCTCACCTCCTGCGCCCTCTCTCCTGCGTCCTCTCTCACCTCCTGCGCCCTCTCTCCTCCGTCCTCTCTCACCTCCTGCGCCCTCTCTCCTCCGTCCTCTCTCACCTCCTGCGCCCTTTCTCACCTCCTGCGCCCTCTCTCCTGCATCTCTCACCTCCTGTGCCCTTTCTCCCCTGTCCTCTCTCACCTCCTGCGCCCTTTCTCCCCGTCCTCTCTCACCTCCTGCGCCCTTTCTCCCCGTCCTCTCTCACCTCCTGCGCCCTTTCTCCCCGTCCTCTCTCACCTCCTGCGCCCTCTCTCCCCCGTCCTCTCTCACCTCCTGCGCCCTCTCTCCTCCGTCCTCTCTCACCTCCTGCGCCCTCTCTCCTCCCCTCTCTCACCTCCTGCGCCCTCTCTCCTCCGTCCTCTCTCACCTCCTCGCCCTCTCTCCTCCGTCCTCTCTCACCTCCTGCGCCCTCTCTCCTCCGTCCTCTCTCACCTCCTGCGCCCTCTCTCCTCCGTCCTCTCTCACCTCCTGCGCCCTCCGTCCTCTCTCACCTCCTGCGCCCTCCGTCCTCTCTCACCTCCTGCGCCCTCTCTCCTGCGTCCTCTCTCACCTCCTGCGCCCTCTCTCCTGCGTCCTCTCTCACCTCCTGCGCCCTCTCTCCTGCGTCCTCTCTCACCTCCTGCGCCCTCTCTCCTGCGTCCTCTCTCACCTCCTGCGTCCTCTCTCACCTCCTGCGCCCTTTCTCCCCCGTCCTCTCACCTCCTTTTGAAAAAGGTAAAAGTTAATCGAGGAGAGTTGGTGAGAAGATGGAAAGTGGACAAATGCACTCGTATGAAATTACTTTTACAGGGTGGATCCCAAAATAAATGTGTGAAGTGTTAAAAAACAAATTTAGTTAGTTGTGCAAGACATTTTATCAATAAAAGGAGGCTATCGAGGAGGGTAGGACTGTCTTCTGTTTGTCTACTAACAAATTTACACACACCTCAACCACTTATCGGTTTCCGAGTCACGGAGGAGAGAGGACGGAGGACTGGCTTTTGCCCAAATGAGAGCACTCCACTGACACACGGTCACACACAGCCTTATCAACTGCGGCTAGTGTTCTTTAGCAGGTTCAAGTAAACCACAATTTTACCCTTTGAGGTAAAACCAGTGACCAACATGGTTCAGCTGACTTTATTCTAACTTACAGAGAATGAATCATCACAAGCTTTTATACAGCTATTTATGTCACCCCAAGTCTCTAAGGTTTTCACAGTAGCCAGGTTTACTGGGCTTGTACTAGGCTGTTATGTATATTGCCAAAACACACTGTACAGTGTTTTTGAAGATGCCATAATACAGCAGGATATGAAGCTTGCTAATTTAGCAAGTTGGTAATGCCAGGTAGCCTAGTGGTTAGAGCGTTGGGCCAGTAACCGAAAGGTTGCTGGATCGAATCTCTGAGCTGACAAGGTAAAAATCTGTCGTTCTGCCTCTGAACAAGGCAGTTAACCCACGGTTCCGCGGTAGGCCGTCATTGTAAATAAGAATTCGTTCTTAACTGACTTGCCTAGTTAAATAAAAGTTCAATTAAAAAAGCTATCTATATTGCCATTTTTTTATAATTAATATTATAATAAGTAATTGTACATAATTTCTGTGCCAACTAAAATAATTCAACTGGATTTAAATCTAAAATGTTAGATTCACCACATGCAGTAGATGGGAATTGATTATCACAAGGTCAGGTATCAACTTCAGGGAGAGAAACCATTTTTTTATCGCTGAATGTTCTCTGGAGATAGTTCATTAATTGGCAACAACAAAAGAGAAGACCAGCATCTTAAATGTAAAACATGTCATTAGCAAGTTATATCTTGTTTTAATACAACAATGAGGAAGCCTCTCTTAAGGGAGATGTTTTAATAGGGAGGATGTATTGTCTTTTCAGAAGGCGGCTTAAATCTATTCAGGGCGATACCAATTAAAGTGGTGCTCCAGAGCTGTTGTATAATTTCAGCCACTAGTTTTGAAAGTAGTGCTCACAAACCAAAACGGATCCCTGAAAATTGTAGACCATTGTGTACTACGTCATGCAATTCGTATGATATGTTACGAATAGGAATTTGTACAAGTATGTTAAGAATTTGTAAGTGCTGAAGATCCCGGACTGCATCTTTAACCCTTTAGGCCTATTCTCAACTGGCTGGCAGAGCATGTTTTGACAATGGATTTCGAAGTGGATATGAAAAGAAACTTGACGTTAACTTAATTGGTCAGCTCCCCCAGCCCCACTGCATCAAAAAACATACTTTGTATATTTTTGGGTTGCTACAATTCAGTGTTGTGGCACTTTGCTCACTCGGGGCTGTAAGAACTCTGTCACAAAATATATGGGATAAGAGGCAGGAATTCAGTTGATGAGGGATTAAAATTGCACCATTCCTGTTAGTAGAGACCTATGAAAAGAAATTAAAATGTGAAAAGCCTAAAAAGTAAGAATTTTGTAAAAATGTGCTCAACCAGGCGGTTGTCACTGTATGTAATAAAAGAGAACTGCACTTTGTCATACATTATTATCTCAAAATGTCTGAATATGTGGGAAACATGGTGGAAGAACCTGGATTATTTGAAATATGTAATTTCTTTGGAGGCACATTGTAACATACACAACCTGAAAACATTCATTTCAATGTAATTGAATATTCATGTTTGAACATAAATTACCATAATTTGTATTATTTTTTTATATAAATCCACATTTACCAAAGCTTACCCATCTATAAACTCCATTGAAGCAGACCTAAAGTATGTTTTTTAAATATTGTTGAGATGAGTAAAATCACATTTATTTATATAGCCCTTCTTACATCAGCTGATGTCACAAAGTGCTCTACAGAAACCCAGCCTAAAACCCCAAACAGCAAGCAATGCAGGTGTAGAAGCATAGTAGCTAGGAAAAACTCCCTAGAAAGGCTAACACCTAGGAATAAACCTAGAGAGGAACCAGGTTATAAGGAGTGGCCAGTCCTCTTCTGGCTGTGCCGGGTGGAGATTATAACAGAACATGACCAATATGTTCAAATGTTCATAGATGACCAGCATGGTTAAATAATAATAATCACAGTAGTTGTCGAGGGTGCAACAAGTCAGCACCTCAGGAGTAAATGTCAGTTGGCTTTTCATAGCCGATCATTAAGAGTATCTCTACCGCTCTGTCTCTAGAGAGTTGAAAACAGCAGGTCTGGGACAGATAGCACGTCCGGTGAACAGGTCAAGGTTCCATAGTCGCAGGCAGAACAGTTGAAACTGGAGCAGCAGCATGGCCAGGTGGACTGGGGACAGCAAGGAGTCATCATGCCAGGTAGTCCTGAGGCATGGTCCTAGGGCTCAGGTCCTCCGAGAGAAAGAAAGAGAGAACCCATTACATGGGTTTCTGTACAGCACTTTGTGACATCAGCTGATGTAAGAAGGGCTTCATAAATACATTTGATTGAATGCATTTCAATTCACAGGTGTGCCTTGTTGAAAGTTGATTTGTGGAATTTCTTAATGCAATTGAACCAATCAGTTGTGTTGTGACAAGGTATACAGAAGATGGCATATTTGGTAAAATACCAAGTCCATATTATGTCAAGAACAGCTCAAATAAGCAAAGAGAAACGACAGTCCATCATTACATTAAGACATGAAGGTCAGTCAATCCGGAATTTCAAGAACTTTCAAAGTTTCTTCAAGAGTAGCAAAAGCCATCAAGCGCTATGATGAAACTGGCTCTAATAGGGACCGCCACAGGAAAGGAAGACCCAGAGTTACCTCTGCTGCAGAGGATACATTCATTAGAGTTACCAGCCTCAGAAATTGCAGCCCAAATAAATGCTTCACAGAGTTCAAGTAACAGACACATCTCAACATCAACTATTCAGAGAAGACTGCGTGAAATCAGGCCTTCAATGTCGAATTGCTTCAAAGAAACCACTACTAAAGGACACCAATAAGAAGAAGAGACTTGCTTGGGCCAAGAAACACGAGCAATGGATATTAGACTGGTGGAAATCTGTCCTTTTGGTCTGATGAGTCCAAATTTGAGATTTTTGGTTCCAACCACTGTGTCTGTGTAAGACGCAGAGTACGTGAACGGATGATCTCTGCATCTGTGGTTCCCACCGTGAAGCATGGAGGAGGAGGTGTGGGGATGCTTTGCTGGTGACACTGTTTGATTTATTTAGAATTCAAGGCACACTTAACCAGCATGGCTACCACAGCATTCTGCAGCAATATGCCATCCCATCTGGTTTGCGCTTAGTGGGACGGTAATTTGTTGTTCAACAGGACAATGACCCAAAACACACCTCCAGGCTGTGTAAGGACTATTTGACCAAGAAGGAGAGTGATGGAGTGCTGCATCAGATGACCTGGCCTCCACAATCACCCGGCCTCAACCCAATTGAGATAGTTTGGGATGAGTTGGACCGCAGAGTGAAGGAAAAGCAGCCAACAAGTTCTCGGCATATGTGGGAACTTCTTCAAGACTGTTGGAAAAGCATTCCAGGTGACACCTCATGAAACTGGTTGAGAGAATGCCAAGAGTGTGTCATCAAGGCAAAGGGCGGCTACTTTGAAGAATCTCATGTTTTGATTTAACACTTTTTTTTGGTTACTACATGATTCCATATGTGT
Source organism: Oncorhynchus tshawytscha (assembly GCF_018296145.1). Classification (NCBI taxonomy): domain Eukaryota; kingdom Metazoa; phylum Chordata; class Actinopteri; order Salmoniformes; family Salmonidae; genus Oncorhynchus; species Oncorhynchus tshawytscha. The sequence continues at coordinate 17,908,287 of NC_056458.1, forward strand.
TATTTCATAGTTTTGATGTCTTCACTATTATTGTACAATGTAGAAAATAGTAAAAAATAAAGAACCCAATGTGGTTACTAAAGTCCGATTTGGCAGTTTTCACTGCATAACATTTAGAAGTTTCTTTTCAGGTTTAGAAGAAGTGACTACTAAATGCTAACTCTCGTTCGTATAAGCTGGTAGCATAGGCAGCATACAGTGGTGGTAGTCAGTTGTTTTTAACTAATGCAGTTGATTGGTGATGATGACATGAACATGCATCTATACATGCGGTAAAGCAGCGTTGGACTAGTAACCTAAAGGTTGCAAGATCGAATCCCTGAGCTGACATGGTAAACATCTGTCGTTCTGCCCCTGAACAAAGCAGTTAACCCACTGTTCCCCGGTAGGCCGTCATTGTAAATTAGAATGTGTTCTTAACTGACTGGCCTAGTTAAATAAAGGTGAAAAAAGAACGGTCATTCGAACTCGACCAAAACAATGGAATTGCCATGGAAACACGTGGGAGAAAGATACTGAACAGCAGTATCAGCAAAATTAGCATACGTTTAGGCTATTGTTTGTGTTTCACACAATGTTGTGGTAAAAATTTGAGTATAATGTTTGCATATGGATGTCAAACCCAACACATGTTCATGTCATCAATCAACAGCAATACAGTTGAAAACGACTAACTACTACCACTGAATTCTGTATGCTAACTAGCTTATATGAACCAGAGTCAGTGTTTCGCTGGCATTTACCGCATCTATGGCATTGCTGGTATGGCTGTATTTTGACTTCTCAACCGCCTGGTAGAGATCTGTTATTTCCTAAATAAACATCAAGTTGAAAAAAACCCATTGATAGTACCTATTTGAGTTCTTAGTAGTAGGAATTTCAGTTAAAAAAATAAAATAAAAATGTTTTATAAGAATAGACCGTAAAGGCTTAAAAGAACAACTGGCCAAGTGTTTGAATAAGGGAGCAGGTGAGTCTCAAGATGAGCAGGGCTGCAGTGGCTGGCGGTACATGTGTGACTCACAACCAACATCTCCCCCTCCTCCTCCCGCTCTTTCTCTCTCGCTTGCGCTTTCACACCTTTTATTTCCTCTCACATTGGAGGGAAAAAAATAACGGTTTATCCATTATAACCACAACATAATATGCAAAAGTGGCTTCCACACTCATTTCTCTCCCTCTCTCCTGTCATCCCTCTCAGCAACAGAGAAAAGAGCGAGAGATGGTGAGACAGCAAGAAAAGGGCCCCCATCGGAGACTTGACGATATCAGGAGGGAGGAGGATAGGAGGCTGGCCGAGAGGGAGCAGGTAACCAACCACGAGAAGCGCAGGAGCACAATCAGCCAATTGTGGAGAGGTGTGGGCGTAGCCTACTCTGCAGGCCACTCTGGCTGTGGAATGTCCGTGAGCTGGTTGCCATGGCAGCAGGGATCTAAATTAGAGTATTTATACAGAGATGAGTTTTCTGTGGGTGAGCTCAGTTTCTGCGTTTCCCTTTTGCTTCGTTTCTGCTCTACCTTAGTAACACTGTGACCGACATTATATCACAGTCAACCTACGTTTTATAATCAATTCTCATAGTCTCCTTTTCTCCATAAACCGTTTAACTGTCCTACCATTGCCCGTTTCTAAGCGATAACTAACCTGCATCGAGTCCTAAATGAAGAAGCGATGCAATTTATATGGATTTGTATTGTAGGGGCTAACAGTCAAACTACAAAAGCTAATACCTTTTTGCAGTAGCTTTTAGTTAACCTGTAGAATTTTAAAGCCATGACAAATCACTAAGGCTGTGTACTAACTAGTGTATGTCAGTCATAATTTCCCCCCTACATCGTGGTCTATTTATATCTATCCTCTTCTTCTTCATTGTCTTTCCTTTCCCTCTTCACCCCTCCTTCACCTCTCTCTTCAGGAGTTCATAAGACATAAGTTAGAGGAGGAACAGCGGCAGTTAGAAATCCTTCAGCAGCAGCTGCTTCAGGAGCAGGCACTGCTCATGGTAACTCTCTTCCTTCCTTTCTCCTGCAGTCACCTCCTCTCCTCAGCCCTAGTCTACCCCTACCTCTGCCTGCAGGGCATACTGCTTACCTTACCCTCCTCCTCCTACTGGCACTTCACACCTCTCACCACTAGAGGCGCCAAGCACTCCAGTTTGATGGTTTGCACTAACGTACTGAATTTTGCTTCTTCATTTTACGGAAACATTTCTTGAGAGAACTAGAGGATCATTGAGAGAACTCTGAGAATAAGGCCCTTGTCTATGTGTACCCTGCATGATGTCCCCATCTTTGTATGTAGGATTGTGTCTGTTTGGGGGGCATGTCAAAGGGGTGTGTATTGTGTACTGACCATGCTCAGGCCTAGAAAAGTCTGCTTTGACCCTATCATGGTGTGTGTGCAGGAGTACAAGCGTAAGCAGCTGGAGGAGCAGAGGCAGTCTGAGCGTCTGCAGAGGCAGCTGCAGCAGGAGCATGCCTACCTGGTGTCCTTGCAGCAGCAGCAACAGGACAAGAAGCCCCAGCCCCTCTACCACTACAGCAAGAACGTGGAGCCCAACAATAAGCCTGCATGGGCCCGAGAGGTACAATAATGCCACACGGACATGAACAGTGGAACATGCTATAACTTCAACTTAAATAACCCCTATCGACCACACCTTTCATTAAATAGGGTTTTATAACCTAGAGTAAACCAGAGGGATATATTTAGCAATTACCCTGTAACAAGCTAGCATCAAGCAGTTATGAAGTATCACCTTAAATGTCATCTTTTTTCCTGAAAGTTAGTCTGATTCGACATCTCTGTGATGGGCTTTCTCCCTCCCTCTCTCTGTCACTTCTCCCTTTATTTCCTTCCATTTTCCTCTTTTCCTCTGTCTCAGGTGGAGGAGCGCAGTAAGCTCAACAGGCAGGGCTCCCCCAAAATCTGCAACACTGTCTCTGACACTGCCATCCAATCACGCTCTGACTCCATCAGCCAATCCGGAGGGGGCCAGGCTTCTCAGACCCCGCCTATGCAGCGGCCTGTTGAGCCTCAGGGGGGACAGGGCAAGGTGTGTGTTGGTGTTTGTTCATCTGGGAATATATTTGTGTGTGCTTTATTAATATGTTTCCCTTGTTACAATATAGTGTGGACATGTTGTTGAAATACTGGTTTATCACAATGGAGACAAAGTTGGGAGAAAAATTAGATATTCTTTCCTTCCCCCATGTCTTTTTCCTTGGACTGCATTAACCCTTGTCTAATAATGTTTATTTTACCGTTATTTATTTTCAATCTTCTTTTCCTTCCTTTTCTCCCCTCTCCTCCTCCTGGACCCACCCCTTTCCCTTCTTATTGCTTTCATATTGTCTTATTTCCCAAATTTTATAAAATGGCAAACATCCCTAAATGCCCTGCACAATCCTCCCTCCTATCACTCTATTTTGCTTGCTCTCACTACCTGACCCTGCCCTCTCCTCCACCTCCATACTTACTTCCTCCGTTCCCTCCTTCCTCACTGCTGCACTGCTGCAGTTCCAGATGGCCCACTTGGTCCCGCTGAAGCCCTACGCTGCCCCTGTCCCCCGCTCCCAGTCCCTGTGTGACCAGCCCACTAAGACCATGTCCGCCTTCCCCACCCAGGATCCCTCCCCCACCCCCCGCCCCGTCCACTCCAGGGAGCTGGTCCGACAGAACTCTGATCCCACCTCCGAGAGCCCCGCCCCACAGCCCCGCAAAAGGGAGGACCGCGGCCCCTGGATCCGCCTGCCAGAGATCGAACAGCCGCCCAAGGTGAGAGGCCACCTGCTGGGTTTTAGTCTTTTAGATATATTGTACCAGTCAAAGGTTTGGACACAGCTACTCATTCAAGGTTTATTTGTTATTTTTTACTATTTTCTACATTGTAGAATAATAGTGAAGACATCACAACTATGAAATAACACATATGGAATCATGTAGTAAGCAAAAAAGTGTTTAACAAATCAAAATATATTTAATATTTGAGAATCTTTAAAGTAGCCACCCTTTGCCTTGACAGCTTTTCACACTCTTGGCATTCTCTCAACCAGCTTCATGATGTATTCGCCTGGAATGTATTTCAATAAACAAGTGTGCTTTGTTAAAAGTTCATTTGTGGAATTTCTTTCCTTCTTAATGCGTTTCAGCCAATCAGTGTTGTGACAAGGTAGGGGTGGTATACAGAAGATGGCCCTATTTGGTAAAAGACCATGTCCATATTATGGCAAGAACAGCTCAAATAAGCAAAGAGAAACGACAGTCCGTCATTCCTACAAGACATGAAGATCAGTCAATCTGGAACATTTCAAGAACTTTCCATGTTTATTCAAGTGCAGTTACAAAAGCCATCAAGCGCTATGATGAAGCGATCTCATGAGGACCGCCACAGGATAGGAAGACCCAGAGTTACCTCTGCTGCAGAGGATGCTTTCATTAGTTTTAACTGCACCTCAGATTGCAGCCCAAATAAATGCTTCACAGAGTTCAAGTAACAGACACATCTCAACATCAACTATTCAGAGTAGACTGCGTGAATCAGGCCTTAATGGTTGAATTGCTACAAAGAAACCACCATTAAAGGACACCAATAAGAAGAGGACGCAGAGTAGGTGAACGGATGATCTCCACATGTGTGGTTCCCACCGTGAAGAATGGAGTAGGTGTGATGGTTTGGAGGTGCTTTGTTGGTGATACTGTGTGACTTATTTGGATTTCAAGGCACACTTAACCAGCATGGTTACCACAACATTCTGCAGCAATCCGCCACCCCATCTGGATTGTGCTTAGTCCCACAATCATTTGTTTTTTCAACAGGGTAATAACCCAACACACCTCCAGGCTGTGTAAGGGCTGTTTGACCAAGAAGGAGAGTGATGGAGTGCTGCATCAGATGACCTGGCCTCCACAATCGCCCAACCTCAACCCAATTAAGATGGTTTGGGATGAGTTGGACCACAGAGTGAAGGAAAAGCAGCCAACAAGTGCTCAGCATATGTGGGAACTCCTTCAAGACTGTTGGAAAAGCATTCCTTAGGAAGCTGGTTGAGAGTATGCCAAGAGTGCAAAACTGTCATCAATGCAAAGGGTGGTTACTTTGAAGAATCTAAAATATATTTTGATTGAACACTTTTTTGGGTACTACATGATTCAATATGTGTTATTTCATAGTTTTGATGTCTTCACTATTATTCTACAATGTAGAATATAGTAAAAATAAAGAAAAACCCTTGAATGATTAGGTGTGTCAAATTTTGACTGGTACTGTATATTTACAAAATATATGTGGGAATGAAAATGATGCAGACAATTACATTGATGAGAGCTACAATCTATCTGAAATATTAAAGCTGATTTACCTGAAAATTGCAGATGTACTTCATGTTTTGTACACCTAGTGTATACGCATTAGAGGCCAATGGAACGCAGACTGTGGGGGATAGAAGGACTTCGCATTGGAGCACATTAGCAAATCAGATTTAACAAAGTGGATATTCGTTGATGTATTGCAACAGGCCAACAACGTGGTTACTAAAGTCAGATTTGGCAGTTTTCACTGCATAACATTTAGACGTTTCTTTTCAGGTTTAGAAGAAGTGACTACTAAATGCTAACTCTCGTTCGTATAAGCTGGTAGCATAGGCAGCATACAGTGGTGGTAGTCAGTCGTTTTTAACTAATGCAGTTGATTGGTGACGATGACTTGAACATGCATCTATACATGCAGTAAAGAGGTCAATCGAAATCTACCAAAACAATGGAATTGCCATGGAAATACATGGGAGAAAGATCCCACATCTCCTTCTTGCCCCCCAGCAAAATTAGTCTACGTTTAGGTTATTGTTTGTGTGTTTCACACAATGTTGAGGTAACAATCTGAGTATAATCCTTGTTTATGGATGTCAACCCCAACACATGTTCATGTTTTAAAACTTTTTTGTTTACTACATGATTCCATATGTGTTATTTCATAGTTGTTATGTCGTCACTATTATTCTACAATGCCTTTCTAAAGTCTTCGAAAGCCAAGTGAACAAACAGATCATCGTCCATCTCTAATCCCGCCATACCTTCTCCACTATGCAATCCGGTTTCCAAGCTGGTCACGGGTACACCTCAGCCACGCTGAAGTTCCTAAACGATATCATAACTAACATAGATTTAAAAAACAGTACTGTGCAGCTGTCTTCACCGACCTGGCCAGGGCTTTCGACTCTGTCAATCACTGTATTCTTATTGGCAGACTCAACAGCCTTGGTTTCTCTAATGATTGCCTCGCCTGGTTCACTAACTACTTCTCAAACCGAGTTCAGTGTGTCAAATTGGAGGGCCTGTTGTCCGGACCTCTGGCAGTCTATGGGGGTGCCACAGGGTTCAATTCTTGGGCCGACTCTTTTCTCTGCATATATCAATGATTTCGCTCTTGCTGCTGGTGATTCTCTGATCCACCTCTACGCAGACAACACCATTCTGTATACTTCTGGCCCTTCTTTGGACACTGTGTTGACAAACCTCCAGACGAGCTTCAATGCCATACAACACTTCTTCCTTGGCCTCCAACTGCTCTTAAATGCTAGTAAAACCAAATGCTTGCTTTTCAACTGCTCGCTGCCCGCACCCGCCCGGCTGACTAGCATCACTACTCTGGACGGTTCTGACTTAGAATATGTGGACAACTACAAATACCTAGGTGTCTGGTTAGACTGTAAACTCTCCTTCCAGAGTCACATTAAGCATCTCTAATCCAAAATTAAATCTAGAATCGGCTTCCTATTTCGCAACAAAGCATCCTTCACTCTTGCTGCCAAACATACCCTCGTAAACCTGACTATCGGCGATGTCATTCACTTCGGCGATGTCATTTACAAAATAGCCTCCAACACTCTACTCAGCAAATTGGATGTAGTCTATCACAGTGCCATCCATTTTGTCACCAAAGCCCCATATACTACCCACCACTGCGACCTGTATGCTCTCATTGGCTGGCCCTCGCTTCATATTTGTCGCCAAACCCACTGGCTCCAAGTCATCCATAAGTCTTTGCTAGGTAAAGCCCCTCCTTATCTCAGCTCACTGGTCACCATAGCAACAACCACCTGTAGCACACGCTCCAGCAGGTATATTTCACTGGTCATCCCCATAGCCAACACCGCATTTAGGCCGCCTTTCCTTCCAGTTCTCTGCGGCCAATGACTGGAACGAATGACAAAAATCAATGAAGTTGGAGAGTTATAGCTCCCTCACTAACTTTAAGCGTCAGCTGTCAGAGCAGCTCACAGATCATTGTAGCTGTACACAGCCCATCTGTAAATAGCCCATCCAACCAACTACCTACCTCATCCCCATATGTTTTAGTTTTTTTCTGCTCTTTTGCACACCAGTATTTATACTTGCACATCCTCATCTGCACATCTATCACTCCAGTGTTAATTGTAATTGCTTTGCCTCTGTGGCCTATTTCTTTGCTTACCTCCTTACTTAATTTGCACACACTGTATACAGATTGACACTACATTTGTTTATCCCATGTGCAACTGTTGTTTTTGTCACACTGCTTTGCTTTTTCTTGGCCAGGTTGCAGTTGTAATTGAGAACTTGTTCTCAACTGGCCTACCTGGTTAAATAAAGTTGAAATAAAAAGTAAAAATAAAGAAAAACCCTTGTTTTGTTTAGGTGTGTCCAAACTTTTGACTGGTTCTGTATATACAAAAGTATGTGGACACCCCTTCAAATTTGTGGATTCGGCTATTTTAGCCACACCTGTTGCTGACCTGTGTATAAAATCAAGCGCACAGCCATGCAATCTCCATATATAAACATTGGCAGTAGAATGGCCTTACTGAAGCGCTCAATGACTTTCAACATCGCACCATCATGGAATGCCACCTTTCCAACAAATCCGTGTGTCAAATTTCTGCCCTGTTAAAGCTGCCCCGGTCAACTGTAAGTGTTGTTATTGTGAAGTGGAAATGTCTAGCAGCAACAACGGCTCAGCCGTGAAGTGGTAGGTCACACAAGCTCACAGAATGGAACTGTCGAATGCTGAAGCGTGTGGTGTGTAAAAACTGTCTGTCCTCGGTTGAAACACTTACTACCGAGTTCCAAACTGCCTCTGGAAGCAACGTCAGCACAAAAACTGTTCGTCAGGAGCTTCCAAGCCTAAGATCACTATGCCAAGCGTCTGCTGGAGTGGTATAAATCTCACCACCATTGGACTCTGGAGTAGTGGAAACCCGTTCTCTGGATTGATGAATCATGCTTTACTATCTGGCAGTTTAACAGCCAAATCTGGGTTTGGCGGATGCCAGGAGAATGCACCATTTTATGGCTCGGGCTAGGCCCCTAGTTCCAGTGAAGGGAAATCTTAATGCTACAGCATACAATGACATTCTAAACGATTCTGTGCTTCCAATTTTGTGGCAACAGTTTGGGAAAGGCCCTTTCCTGTTTCAGCATGACAATGTCCCCGTGCACAAAGGTCCATACAGAAATGGTTTGTTGAGATCGGTGTGGAAGAACTTGACTGGCCTGCACAGAGCCCTGACCTCAACCTCATCGAACACCTTTGGAATGAATTGGAATGCAGACTGCGTGCCAGGCCGCAGTGCATCAGTGAGGTCTGGCACTGCGGGGAAGCAAGTCCCTTCAGTAATGTTGCAACATCTAGTGGAAAGCCTTCCCAGAAGAGTGGAGGCTGTTGTAGCAGCAAAGGGGCTACCAAGTTCATATTAATGCCCATGATTTTGGAATGAGATGTTCGACGAGCAGGTGTTCACATACTTTTGGTCATATAGTGTATTTAGTAATGTCGGATATCTCTCTATCTTTCGCAGATTCCCCAGAGGACCGCCTCCATTGCCACAGCTCTCAACACCAACCTATCGTCTGGCATCAGGCATCCAGTCAGAGCCAGGTAACTCAGACGGACAAATCTAAGCTACTCTCATTCTAATTCCGGCTCCTAGAACCAAATCTCCCGCTACTTGATTTAGGTTTTGGCGGCAAACACTTTCCAATCGGTCTTAAAGAAGTCCATACCTCCCCCTGCCAAAGCCTGTTCCCAGTCTCTCCCTCCCTCTTCAGAAAGGACACGTGTTTATTCCTATTTTATGCACTACATGCTAGCGTGGAGGTATCTGGCGACGTTTTCGATGAAACTATTTAGCGGGCAAGCAGTGTTTAGAGAATTAAACAACCTAAACAACACTCCGAAATCATGCAACCAAACAGAAAGTTTTACTCCCTGTCTCACTCATGAGCTCATTTGGCAATACATTCACATTTTAAACACGTGTCAGAAGACTATTCTGATTCCAATCATGACCCATGGATGATGGTAGATCATGACAGAGTTATGATATTCACCTCTTGAGCTTTTAATAACTAATAATCTTATCTCTTCCTTGTAACAGCAACCCAGACCTCAGCCGCAATGACCGTTGGGAGAGAGGAGATAGCATGAACCTCGTATCCAATCTACCCCAGACTGGCTCTCTGGAGAGGCACCGGATACTCAGTGAGTCTATCACATTCTCTGTGATTCTGCTTATCTATCTCCTTCTCTTTCTGTTGATCCCTCTTATGGAATGAAAACAAGTCCCAGCAATGATGTTAGCAATTCCATGTTAACATTCAGAATGTTGGTTTCAGGCTCCTCCAAAATAGACTCCCCCATACTAGGCCATGACGGGCGCATGTCGGGGCACAAGCCAGGGGAGTCTCGCACGTCGTCCCGCCCCAGTCGCCCTGCTGTAAGTACCCCTCACCTGTAGAACACCCTCACTATGAACACTGCATGAAGGATATTTAGACACTTTACACACCCTTCCCATTTGTCAGCTGTTCACATGCATCTTGTTTTCAGCTTATCACTTTTTAAATGAATTTTCACTGACTATTCTGCACTATTGTAACACCTGCACTCACTCCCCAACCCTACAGCGGATCTTTTTCTGGATATTGACTCCTACACTAACAGTTTCTCTTTTTTTTTCATATCCTATTCTCTGCCCTTTTCTTTTTCTCTCTTCCTACACCACTCACTTCCCTGTTTGTCCACTGCTTCTTCCAATGCACAGAGTTACAAGAGAGCTATAGGAGAGGTTAGTATCTGTGTGTGTGCTGTGATACACATGTATTGGTTTCATTATGTCAGGCTGCTGTGTTAAGTTACACATGCCTGTCATAGTCCTAGTATGCTGGCAAAACCTGTCGTGTGTGTGTGTGTGTGTGTGTGTTCAGGACCATGGGCTGTATGCTAAGGAACGTCCTGAGGAGCAGCCCAGACCTCCGGTGAAGGCCAATGACTACTCCTCATCCTCTGAAGGCAGTGAGAGCAGTGAGGAGAGTGAGAGTGGAGAGGGGAATGAGGAGGAGGACAGCCCTACAGACCGGTCAGTACCAGGATGGGAGAACACACACACTGACAAACAGGAAGGAGAAAAAAGGAGAGACGGCTTATTGTGTGAATAATGATATTGAAAGGGGAGACGGCTTCTCGTGTATATAATGACATTGAAAGGAGAGACGGCTTCTCGTGTAAATAATGACATTGAAAGGAGAGACGGCTTCTCGTGTAAATAATGACATTGAAAGGAGAGACGGCTTCTCGTGTAAATAATGACATTGAAAGGAGAGACGTCATTATTCACACAAGAAGCCATCGAAAGCCCATACTTATCCTCTTTATACCGCCACTCTCACCTTCCCTTCTTTCATTTTCCTGTCTACTTCATATCCTCTGCTGTTCTGTCATTTTCCTGTCTACTTCATATCCTCTGCTGTTCTGTCATTTTCCTGTCTACTTCATATCCTCTGCTGTTCTGTCATTTTCCTGTCTACTTCATATCCTCTGCTGTTCTGTCATTTTCCTGTCTACTTCATATCCTCTGCTGTTCTGTCATTTTCCTGTCTACTTCATATCCTCTGCTGTCTGTCTTTAGTCCCCGGGATGCCGACACTGACTCGGTCAACACCATGGTGGTTCATGAGGAGGAGGAGGGCGAGGGAGGGGAGGAGGGGCAGGCTGGAGTCTACAGGGACCAGACCATGCTGGTGCAGAGGGTGAGTTATGTCTTTCAGGAAGTAGCCTACTGGACTAGAGAGAAGTCATCTGTATTAAACACACATATGTATACATGCATGTGTGTGGAGTTGTGTAATTGTGTGTGGGTGGTCAGGTTACTCTTTATGTAGGAGGTTGTGTTGGGCCATTGTGACTGGTTTGTCCCCGTTGCCTGGCAGACACCAGAGAAGCGGAGCCACAATGGATACACCAACCTGCCTGATGTGGTGCAGCCCTCCCACTCCCCCACTGACTCCGCCTCCCACTCCTCCCCTGGGAAAGACTCTGTCTATGATGTGAGTCTCTGACTGTCTCCCTGAATACAAGTACAATCATGGACATGGTTCTCTGCCCAAAACTCTATTCTCTCCCTTCCTTCCTGTTTCCTCCAGTATCAGTCCAGGGGTCTAGTCAAGGCGTCAAGTGGCAAGTCCTCCTTCACCACCTTTGTTGACCTGGGCATGTACCAACCACCAGGTGACACTGCGGATGCCATCTCTGTGGGCAGTAAGTACAGACAGAATGTCTCATCAAGAGGTTAAATGAGGTTCCCCTATACACCCTCAATTTCTTAGTTCCCTATTCTAGTCTCTAGCTTCATTACTCGGCTCACAATCCAGCATCTCTTACTTTACTGCTGTTAGTAAATCTGAGTCATGGAAATGTCTCACAGCAGGAGGGCAGCATTTGCCCACAGTAGCTTGATTCAATATCATTCCCTTAAGGAAGTTTTCTCTCCTCTTCCCTCTAAACTTTGCCTGCTTTTCTGCCTCCCTCCTGCTGTGTCCAGGCCTGGGCTCCAGGTTTGAGCAGCTGAAGATGGAGGTGAGGAAAGGCTCCATGGTGAACGTGAACCCCACCAACACACGCCCCCACAGCGACACCCCCGAGATTCGCAAGTACAAGAAGAGGTTCAACTCTGAGATCCTCTGTGCTGCTCTCTGGGGTGAGACAGACGGCATGCTGGTCTAAGCTATATCCAACACTGTAATCATGTTATTCCATCCACCATGAGCATCTTTTACATATTTCCTGTAGGTCCTGATTGTTTGCATTTTGGGAATATTTGTATCTGTGTGTGATTCCCAGGTGTGAACCTGCTGGTGGGGACGGAGAACGGTCTGAAGCTGCTGGACCGTAGTGGTCAGGGGAAGGTCTACCCCCTCATCAATTCCCGCAGGTTTCAACAAATGGATGTCCTGGAGGGACTGAACCTGCTCATCACCATATCAGGTGATTAGTACTGCTCAGCACTTGAACAACACTCTGCGCTCACCTGGGCTCCGTTCAGGATTGTCACAAAATCTTCAGATAGAATCTGTTTGCTCTACATTTTGCCTTTCTATCTGCAACGTTCTGAACGTTTCATTTCAACTGAATACACCCGTGGCTAGTTAAGGATCATATCACCTCCACCTTACCTGTCACCATAGACCTACTTCAATTTGCTTACCGCCCCAATAGATCCACAGACGATGCAATCGCCATCACACTGCACACTGCCCTATCCCTTCTGGGCAAGAGGAATACCTATGTAAGAATGCTGTTCATTGACTATAGCTCAGCATTCAACACCATAGTACCCTCCAAGCTCATCATTAAGCTAGAGGCCCTGGGTCCCCCCGCCCTGTGCAACTGGGTCTTGGACTTCCTGACGGGCCGTCCCCAGGTGGTGAAGGTAGGAAACAACACCTCCACTTCACTGATCCTCAACACGGGCCCCACAAGGGTGTGTACTCAGCCCCCTCCTGTACTCCCTGTTCACCCATGACTGCGTGGCCATGCACGCCTCCAACTCAACCATCAAGTTTGCAGACAACACAACCATAGTAGGCCTGATTACCAACAATGACGAGACAGCCTACAGGGAGGAGGTGAGGGCCCTGGCGGAGTGGTGCCTGGAAAATAACCTCTCACTCAATGTCAACAAAGCGAAGGAGCTGATCGTGGACTTCGGGAAATATCAGAGGGAGCACCCCCCTCTCCACATCGTCAGGACCGCAGTGGAGAAGGTGGAAAGCTTCAAGTTCCTTGGCGTACACGTCACTGACGATCTGAAATGGTCCACCCACACAGACTTGTGTGGCGCAACAGTGCCTCTACAACCTCAGAGGAGGCTGAATAAATTTAGCTTGGCTCCTAAGACCCTCACAAACTTTTAGAGATGCACCATTGAGAGCGTCCTATCGGGCTGTATCATCACTTGGTATGGAAACTGCACCACCCGCAACCGCCGGGCTCTCCAGAGGGTGGTGCAGTCTGCACAACGCATCACCGGGGGCAACTACCTACCCTCCAGGACACCTACAGCACCCGATGTCACAGGAAGGCCAAAAAGATCATCAAGGACATCAACCACCCGAGCCACGGCCTGTTCACCCCGCTATCATCCAGAAGGCGAGGTCAGTACAGGTGCATCAAAGCTGGGACTGAGAGACTGAAAAACAGCTTCTATCTCAAGGCCATCAGACTGTTAAATAGTCATCACTACCACACGGTTACTCAACCCTGCTCCTTAGAGGCTGCTGCCCTATGTATATAAACATGGAATCACTGGTCACTTCAATAATGTTTACATACTGCTTTATTCGTCTCATATGTATATACTGTATTTTAGTCAATTCCACTCAGACATTGCTCGTCCTAATATTTATATATTTCTTAATTCCATTATTTTACATTTAGATTTGTGTGTATTGCTGTGAATTGTTAGATATTACTGCACTGTTAGAGCTGTGAACACAAACATTTCACGACAACCGCAATAACATCTGCTAAGTATGTGTATGTGACCAATAAAATTAGATTTGATTTGACAAGGACCTGTGCATCACAAACTCCATCTGTTGCTACTCAGCCCCTTTTCTTATCCACTGTATAACCTCTTCCTGTGTGTGTGTGTGTGTGTGTGTGTGTGTCCGTCCCAGGTAAGAAGAACAAGGTGCGTGTGTACTACCTGGCCTGGCTGAGGAACAAGATCCTCCACAATGACCCGGAGGTGGAGAAGAAGCAGGGCTGGACCACTGTAGGGGAGATGGAGGGATGTGTCCACTACAAAGTGGGTGAGTAAAGGAAGGGAGGAGACGGAGTAACAGTGATGTGACCCGTTATTGAACCGTGTATCTATTATCAATGCATTTTCCAACCATGTATATTTACACAAATGTTTTCTGCCTTTTTGGTAGTGTTTATTTATAGTAATATATAAAGGCTCTAATCCCGCTTTGTTGTTTGTGTCTAGTGAAATATGAGAGGATCAAGTTCTTGGTGATAGCTATGAAGAATGCGGTGGAGGTATATGCCTGGGCTCCCAAGCCTTATCACAAATTCATGGCCTTCAAGGTAGGTCTCACTTTTCCTGCCTTATTGTTCTGAGTGCCAGGTGTTCTATTTCCCCTCAGCCAGTCAACCAGAACAACATTCATACCCCCTTATGTTCTCCCTCTTTCTCCTCTCGCTTTCTGTCCCCTATCTCTCTCTCTCTCTCTCTCTCTACTCTCCTCTAGTCCTTTGGTGACCTGCCCCACAGGCCCCAGTTGGTAGACCTCACTGTTGAGGAAGGTCAGAGGTTGAAAGTCATCTATGGCTCCATTGCTGGCTTCCACGCCATCGACGTTGACTCTGGGAACAACTATGACATCTACATCCCAGTGCATGTAAGTGGATACGTTTCTAGTGACACCACACACAGATAAACAGGGCCAGACAGAAACTATGGGGGCAGAATATCCTTAAGCCCCCACAAGTTCTTCCAAATCAGATAGAATACATTCACACCTAAAATAGCTACAGAACATGAATAATAACCTGTTTTATTGATTAGAAGCCCAAACTTGACAGGTATTGATGTAAAAACCTCCTCTACAGTTTTCACCCACTTCTTGCTTGTTATACATTTTTGTCTCTTCACAGCAGTGTGGAAGTACTGGAGCCCAATTTTTCATGACTTCTGACTCGACCATTGGTGACTGACTCGCCTTTTTGTGACTTGTCTTTTCACTTGGACTGAGTATGCTACTAGGATAAGCAGAATATTAGCAGAACTGTGTGCGCAGAGCAGCAAGGCTTCTGTTCTCTAGCAGTGGGAAGGACGCACCACAGCCTACATCAGCTGGTGAGCTGCTGCGATGCAAGCAATG
The DNA here is from genome assembly GCF_018296145.1 of Oncorhynchus tshawytscha. Taxonomy (NCBI): domain Eukaryota; kingdom Metazoa; phylum Chordata; class Actinopteri; order Salmoniformes; family Salmonidae; genus Oncorhynchus; species Oncorhynchus tshawytscha. Next base: position 17,923,492 of record NC_056458.1, read on the forward strand.
AGTGTGGGCAGACAGGCAAGGCAGGCTCTGTGTCCCCGTAACCACCAGACTACTATTTAGCTTTGCCTTGTTACGAAACACCAACTGCTTTATGAAATTGAAAACCATAGTATTGAGTTTAAGAGTAAAACAGTCTAGCTATTTCTCTCTCACCTTGAGCATAGAAAAGTAGGCTCTTTGAATTTGTCGTCTCACTCTACCCTTCTAATTTCCCCCCTGCAACCTATAGCTAGGTTCTGACTAGTCTTAAGATTTCAATCTGCATTAAAAAAGTGGGCGATTTACAAAAAAGTAGCTGAGAGCCTGTTACAATTATTGCAAGTAATAGTCTGGTCAATCTGACAGGAGCAATAGCCAATTCCATCTAGAGAACATTCATCCATTACTAACTTGACATAACTATTGAACATTACATTAAAATAAAATGTGTGAGCCTGTGTATGAATTAGTTATTTGTTTCATAGTCAATTGCATATTGCAGCCATTTGTCACCATTAGGCAACAGGAGGTAAATCTTGCGTTACCTCAATGCTCACATTAAAATCTTCCCACCATCCTGCCACTAGTTGTTGCTGGGAAGATTTCTTCTACTACATCTGAGCTAAATCAGTAGAGGTGCGAATCACTAGCAACAGACGAGCATCGAGCCATCAGTACGAGTGTGCAAACAGCAGTAACCAACTACCAAACCCCGAATCATTCATTTTGCTTTTCAAAGTTTTTCAGCAGATGGTGCAAAGAGTGTGGCGCAATGTCAAATGTGTAACAGAAAAATAGAGAAGATCGGAACCACTTCGAACTTCAAAACTCAGACCCAGTGATTCAGACTTGAGCACTTAGACCAGGACTCAAACACTGAGACTCAGACTTCAGCCATAGGGACTCTCGTGACTCGGACTTAGCCGTAGGGACTAGTGACTCGACTATTGGTGATTCGTACTTAGCCATAGGGACTGGTGACTCGACTATTGGTGATTTGGACTTAGCCGTAGGGACTAGTGACTCGACTATTGGTGATTCGTACTTAGCCGTAGGGACTGGTGATTCGTACTTAGCCGTAGGGACTGGTGACTCGACTATTGGTGATTCGTACTTAGCCGTAGGGACTGGTGATTCGTACTTAGCCGTAGGGTCTGGTGACTCGACTATTGGTGATTCGTACTTAGCCGTAGGGACTGGTGACTCGACTATTGGTGATTCGTACTTAGCCGTAGGGACTGGTGACTCGACTATTGGTGATTCGTACTTAGCCGTAGGGACTGGTGACTCGACTATTGGTGATTCGTACTTAGCCGTAGGGACTGGTGACTCGACTGTTGGTGATTCGGGACTGGTGACTCGACTATTGGTGATTCGTACTTAGCCGTAGGGACTGGCGACTCGACTGTTGGTGATTCGTACTTAGCCGTAGGGACTGGCGACTCGACTGTTGGTGATTCGTACTTAGCCGTAGGGACTGGCGACTCGACTATTGGTGATTCGTACTTAGCCGTAGGGACTGGCGACTCGACTATTGGTGATTCGTACTGGCGCTCGACTAGGGACTGGCCGTAGGGACTGGCGACTACTATTGGTGATTCGTACTTAGCCGTAGGGACTGGCGACTCGACTATTGGTGATTCGTACTTAGCCGTAGGGACTGGCGACTCGACTATTGGTGATTCGTACTTAGCCGTAGGGACTGGCGACTCGACTATTGGTGATTCGGACTTAGCCGTAGGGACTGGCGACTCGGCTATTGGTGATTCGGACTTAGCCGTAGGGACTGGCAACTCTGCTATTGGTGATTCGGACTTAGCCGTAGGGACTGGCGACTCGGCTATTGGTGATTCGGACTTAGCCGTAGGGACTGGCGACTCTGCTATTGGTGATTCGGACTTAGCCGTAGGGACTGGCGACTCTGCTATTGGTGATTCGGACTTAGCCGTAGGGACTGGCGACTCGGCTATTGGTGATTTGGACTTAGCCGTAGGGACTGGTGACTTGGCTATTGGTGATTTGCATTTAGCCAGTAGGGACTGGTGACTTGGCTATTGGTGATTTGGACTTAGCCGTAGGGACTAGTGACTCGACTACAACACTGCTTCACAGACTCTTATTCAGAAAGAGAATCAGTGCATTTAACTGTTAGGTCAAAAAATATTATACTCCTTCTCTCTGTGTGTCCAGATCCAGTGCCAGATCATGCCCCATGCCATCGTGTTCCTGCCCAGCTCGGACGGCATGGAGATGCTGCTGTGCTACGAGGACGAGGGCGTCTATGTAAACACCTACGGACGCATCATCAAAGATGTGGTGCTTCAGTGGGGCGAGATGCCCACCTCCGTTGGTATGGCACATGTGTACAAACACATACACACTACACTTCCTCTTAAAGTTGCTGTGTTCTGAGTTGTCTCCCTCTCTTTCTCTCTGTTCAGCCCATATCTGCTCTAACCAGATCATGGGCTGGGGAGAGAAGGCCATAGAGATCCGTGCTGTAGAGACGGGCCACTTGGACGGAGTCTTCATGCACAAGAGAGCCCAGAGGCTCAAGTTCCTCTGTGAGAGGAATGACAAGGTGGGTCATACACTCACACAAACAGGTACGCACACACATGGATTCAGAAATGTACCCGATCTATATGTGTGTGGTTGTAATCTTCTGTTTTGCATCTCAGGTGTTCTTTGCTTCGGTGCGCTCCGGGGGCAGCAGCCAGGTCTACTTCATGACCCTGAACAGGAACTGCATCATGAACTGGTGAAACAACATTGTCCCATACAACTATGTCCCGTAGTCAGTCAGTGTATGGAAACCACCAGGCCAAGCGAAAGACACTCAACCCCCCCCCATACGAGGACACACCACACAGTCAGACTCAACACAAACACATCACACACATACAGCTCACACAAGCCTACTGTAAATCCATTCCAGCCTAAAGTCTTCATGACAAAGCCTCTCACCTGCCACCTGCTGACTCCCCTAAACTGACTGAGCTCCCTCTGAAATGGTAGCTAACTATGAGACATCACCACAGGATTCTCATGTAATATCATCTCTACTCTACTGTGTATATATACCTGTCCTGTATTATTGTACCTCAGTCACTTGGTGGACCTGTGTTTAGTCGTAACTACTGTAGTTAGTTCCTTCTTATGTTAAAAACATTCCTTACTGGTGAAATACATTTGGAAGAAGGCAAGATTGAACCAATATAAGTCCAGATTGAATTGTAAATCGCCCGTATCTAACATGTTCACATGGAAGAGAACAGGGGTAGATTGAAGTCCCTGGCAGACCTGTATATTACACCTCCATTTGGGGCGTTACCATGGACCTGATATTTACTGTACTGGCACACCCTAGAGGTTTGAAGTATTGTTGCAACACTTCACCATAGAAGCTCACTCACTATGCTAAGCTTCTGATTCCCTATGACGTCATTATTCAACTCATTGTTTAAAAATAAGAAGTGTCGTTTGATTAAAACTTGATTTAATGTTTGTTATTTTGATGTTTTTTGGGGGATGTAGGTTTAAAAAAACCTCCTAGGGAGATGGACTATCTATGATGTGAACATACTATTGTTTTATTTCTTAGTAAATCCAGAGAAGTTAAAGAGAACACACTGCTGTGCTCTAGCTATACACCTTCTATTCCTTTTATTATACCCTTGCTACATCTCGGGGATGGGACTTCCTCACCGTTTAGGAGGCTTTCTAACTGGCTTTAGATATTTCTACCTTTGTTTCTTGTCAATATTGCTAATATCGCTACAAAGATTTGATATCTGTACGGTTTCTGTATTTGGTATTAGCCTAACTGGTATTCTTACTTTTATCTCTACTGTTATATTGCCGTTATATTGCAATATATATGCTGTTCTAGTGCAGTTCTTGTTCGGAGAAGGGAGTTCAGTTAATTTGTTGTGTGTAAAATATACCAGTGGAAGGGAGTGAGGTGACTTGTTAAGATGTGGGGGTCGAGGGGTGATGAAGTATGAAGGCTTTGAAGTCACAGTAATAAAGAGGACATAGAGGATTTGGAAGAGAGAGATGTAGTTGTAAGAATATTATAATGGAAGTCAGCTTTTCTTCATCTTGCGGATGTTATCCAGTTGAATATAGTTCCCTTTTCTCTTATTAGATCTACTCTGTCCGCAACCTACGTTTTTAATGTATTTTATGTTCATTGGTATGGATTTGGGTATGTGTGTTTGTATGCAAAGGTGTGTGTGTGTGTGTGTGTGTGTGTGTGTGTGTGTGTGTGAGTGTTTGTAGGGATGGGGCTGCAGTGGATAATACTGAACTATTATTGTGGTTTCAAGCAATAGCTGTGTGGTTCTTGAGCCAGTATTGAACTTCACTGAGTGATGCTTTAGCAGTCCCAGTTTTGTGGCATCTTTGGCTCTGCAATACTGTACTAGAGGACTCAAACTCATTAGGGACATTTATGTATCATACTAAACTGGTAATAAGACAAAAATAAGGCAACAAGTTGTTGAATCTATTGGTATTGTTGTTTTCCCTACCAAAATTCACAATACTTCTCTGAACATACTATGAATCTACTTTGATTGTTTAAGAGATCAGGGGAAATGCTTAAGCTGTGGGTATTTTATGTACTTTACTCTAAATGGATTCTATATATTATAAATATATTTAGTATAGAAGCAAATATTATTAACGCCTACTCATTCAACGTTTTTTCTTTATTTTGACTATTTTCTACATTGTCTTCACTAGTATTCTACAAACTATTAAATAATACATATGGACTCATGTAGTAACCAAAATAGTGTTTTTTTAAAATCCAAAATATTTGTAGCCACCCTTTGCATTGATGACAGCTTTGCACACTCTTGGCATTCCCTTGACCAGCTTCACCTGGAATGCTTTTCCAACAGTCTTGAAGGAGTTCCCACATATGCTGAGCACTTGTTGGCTGCTTTTCCTTCACTCTGCGGTCCAACTCATCCCAAACCATCTCGAATGGGTGGAGGTTGGATAATTGTGGAGGAAGGTCATCTGATGCAGCACTCCATCACTCTCCCTCTTGGTCAAATTGCCCGTACACAGCCTGGAGGTGTGTTGGGTCATTGTCATGTTGAACAACAAATGATAGTCCCACTAAGCGCAAACCAGATGGGATGGCGTATCGCTGCAGAATGCTGTGGTAGCCATGATGGTTAAGTGTGCCTTGAATTCTAAATAAATCACAGACAGTGTCACCAGCAAAGCACCATCACACCACCTCATCCATGCTTCACGGTGGGAACCACACATGGGGTGATCATCTGTTCACCTACTCTGCGTCTCACAACGACACAGCGGTTGGAACCAAAGAATCTCAAATTTGGACTCATCAGACCAAAGGACAGATTTCCACCGGTCTAATGTCCATTGCTCATGTTTCTTGGCCCACGCAAGTTTCTTCTTCTTATTGGTGTCCTTTAGTAGTGGTTTCTTTGCAGCAATTCAAACATGAACGCCTGATTTCACGCTGTCTTCTCTGAATTGTTGATGTGTTTGTTACTTGAACTCTGTAAAGCATTTATTTGGGCTGAAATTTCTGATGTGCAGTTAACTCTAATGAACTCATCCTCTGCAGCAGAGGTAACTCTGGGTCTTCCTTTCCTGTGGCAGTCCTCATGAGAGCCAGTTTCATCATACCGCTAGATGGTTTTTGCGACTGCACTTGAAGAAACTTTGAGAGTTCTTGAATTTCTCCAAACTGACTGACCTTCATATCTTAAAGTAATGATGGACTGTCATTTCTCTTTGCTTATTTGAGCTGTTCTTGCCATAATATGGACTTGGTCTTTTACCAAATAGGGCTATCTTCTGTATACCAACCCTACCTTGTCACGACACAACTGATTGGCTCAATTGCATTAAGGAAAGAAATGACAGAAATTAACTTTTAAAAAGGCACACCTTTTAATTGAAATGCATTCCAGGTGAGGCTGGTTGAGAGAATGCCAAGTGTGCAAAGCTGTCATCAAGGCAAAGGGTGGCTACTTTCAAGAGGCTTACATCTAAAATATATTTTAATTTAACACTTTTTTTGGTTACTAAACTCAGCAAAAAAAGAAATGTCCTCTCACTGTCAACTGCATTTATTTTCAGCAAACTTAACATGTGTAAATATTTGTATGAACATAACAAGATTCAACAACTGAGACATAAACTGAACAAGTTCCACAGACATGTGACGAATAAAGGGGGGGTCAAAATCAAAAGTAACAGTCAGTATCTAGTGTGGCCACCAGCTGCATTAAGTACTGCAGTGCATGTCCTCCTCATGGACTGCACCAGATTTGCCAGTTCTTGCTGTGAGATGTTACCCCACCAGGAATCTGCAAGTTCCGGGACATTTCTGGGGGGAATGGCCCTAGCCCTCACCCTCCGATCCAACAGGTCCCAGACGTGCTCATTGGGATTGAGATCCGGGCTCTTCGCTTGCCATGGCAGAACACTGACATTCCTGTCTTGCAGGAAATCACGCACAGAAATAGCAGTATGGCTGGTGGCATTGTCATGCTGGAGGGTCATGTCAGGATGAGCCTGCAGGAAGGATACCACATGAAGGAGGAGGATGTCTTCCCTGTAACGCACAGCGTTGAGATTGCCTACAATGACAACGAGCTCGGTCCGATGATGCTTTGACACACCGCCCCAGACCATGACGGACCCTCCACCTCCAAATCTATCCTGCTCCAGAGTGCAAGCCTCAGTGTAATGCTCATTCCTTCGACAATAAACGCGAATCTGACCTTCACCCCTGATGAGACATAACCGCGACTCGTTTGTGAAGAGCACTTTTTGCCAGTCTTGTCTGGTCCAGCGACTGTGGGTTTTTGCCCATAGGCGACTTTGTTTCTGGTGAGGACCTGCCTTACAACAAGCCTACAAGCCCTCAGTCCAGCCTCTCTCAGCCTATTGCGGACAGTCTGAGCACTCTGTACCTGATGCCATCCTGTACCTGTGATGCCATCCTGTACCTGTCCCGCAGGTGTGATGTTCAGTTGTACCGATTCTGTGCAGGTGTCGTTACACGTGGTCTGGCACTGCGAGGACGATCAGCTGTCCGTCCTGTCTCCCTGTAGTGCTGTCTTCGGCATCACACAGTACGGACATAGCAATTTATTGCCCTGGCCACATCTGCAGTCCTCATGCATCCTTGCAGCATGCCTAAGGCACGTTCACGTGGATGAGCAGGGACCCTGGGCATCTTTCTTTTTTTTCCCCTTTTTTTTTGAATCAGTAGAAAGGCCTCTTTAGTGTCCTGAGTTTTTATAACTGTGACCTTAATTGCCTACCGTCTGTAAGCTGTTAGTGTCTTAACGACAGTTCCACAGGTGCCTGTTCATGAATTGTTTATGGTTCATTGAACAAGCATGGTAAACAGTGTTTAAACACTACAATGAAGATCTGTGAAGTTATTTTGATTTTTATGAATTATCTTTGAAAGACAGTGTCCTGAAAAGGGGACTTTAATTTTTTTGCTGAGTTTATATGATTCCATATGTGTTATTTCATCGTTATCTCTTCACTATTATTCTACAATGTAGAAAATAGTAAAAATAAAAACCCTTGAATGACTAGGTGTGTCCAAACTTTTGACTGGTACTGTATATTAAAATGGAGAGTACGGAACAGAATCGATTGTAAATGGATGAAAGCACTTAGTACAGTTAAAATGTCTATATTTTACTCTGAGCATGCTTGCATGCACATATATGAGCAATTCCTCCTGTATCACAATTCGGTATCAATTCTTAGATTAGTTTCCCCCTAGCCTACTTTATTGAATATCAGCTGTGTGACATTGTGACTGATATCTCAAGTTTTTACACACTCCACAAGTAGCTCTGACAGTCATGTAAATGGTCATCCTATCTTAGTAAGCCAAACTGCCATGTTTACAGTTTAAGCAGTGCCTTGGAGTAGGGAAGAGACTGGGTGATGAGGGTTAAAGGGGAGTAGTGAATATGACCCTCCACTCGCTCTTATAACTGAACTCCAGGAAGAAGAGGTTATACTGAAGGACAGTTTACAATAATAAATAGTTGCCTCCTTTGTTACTGGTGTCCTGTGCCAATGAAGTGCACTTACATAGAAACCAGAACATCCCTATATGACTCAACTACTTTTACATTTGTAACATTGTCAACGACTATAGATTTGATTCTGTAATAACCTCAATGTTTGCCTACTGCTTTTTAAATGTAATAGACTCTCAGCAGTTACAGTGACTGTAAATCTGTTGCCATCATGTGGAAGAGTTAGTGTAGAGGAAATATTACACATGTAGTCTGTAGGCATTTTCTATAGAATTTTAATCAACATTTCATTTCAGTGAAGTATTAAATGCATACAATATCCTTGTATGACCCATTCATGTAACTACAATATTGGCACAGGACAAATGTGCAGTTCATGGCAGCAAGCCTACCCAATTTGGAATTTTGAAAATGATATGCCTATAAAGATACATTTTGTCAGAGGTTGATGTGATAGTCCTCTAGACAGTGGGAGGCGGGCCAATATACCATATTAAAAGCCATAGGAGTATTCCACATTTGTTGAGAATAATTTGATAGTATTTTGTATGTTCAAATGAAACTTAAGCCAGTGACCTGGGATGTGATGTTCAAGGTGCTTGAAATGGAGATAAAGATGCAGGTTTTTCTTGAGTGATCAGATATGTGGACTGGGTGAGATGCAGTGGGAAATGAACTAACTTAATATATTCTGAAAGGACTATTTTATTAAAGCATATGTAACTTATATTGAGAGATTTAACTAAATGAATGTACATTATAAAACAGATTTGTATAACATACTTTACGGTCTGGTATATGAATTAATCTAAGCACAATGTATTCTAATTTACGGCACAGAGAGCAAAGCTATAAATGTGGGTGTCTACATAAATGTTTGGACTGTCTTTGTGGGTGTGACGCATGAGCGTGATGGTGGAGCTGTATGTATTTCCAGTGGAAGTGCAGATTCCTCTTGATACAGCCTAACTAGTAGTCATACTGTTGGTTGAGAGGAAGGGAGGGACCAGTCTGATATTGAGGACATGTATTGTCATTGTGAGATGGGGGAATAGTCAACTGAGACAGAAAGGTTGGTGAATGGAGAGGGTCAACAGTTGTCATGAACTTTTTATTGTCCAATCTAAATTCATTATCAGTTAAGTGTAGTGTTACGACGAAGTTCTAACAGTAAAACGGGCTTGTTTAATGTTTCAGCCCCACAGAACATCGGTATATCACAAAGGCTGTCCTTGCCATATCAAATGTTGTGACGTTTCTCCTTCATAAGCAATATGAGCGTTAAGAACAGATGAAGTTCAATTCTCTGCTGTCTATCTGTGAGACTTGTGGGAGGGTGTTTGTCGTGGCCGTTGGCAGACTGAATCTAAGCTGGACTGTTTGTCCTTGTCTCGTTAGTGAAGGAGATACCCGTATGTTGTTTAATAAAAAAATGTGGGGTCCTAATCACAAGAAAATATACCTTCTAATCCACAGTCTGCATAATACTCATACATCACTTTAACAGTTATGATGCTTGTCTAGTTTTGCATTCATTCCTTTAATCCAGTTATTGCCTTTTGATGAACTATAAGGTGGATCATAAGGCTGTGTTTACACAGGCAGTTCAATTCAGCTCTTTTGTCAATTTCCCTTCGCTAAGTCCCGCCCCAGAATTTTGGGCAAGCAATCGCAGCAATGGATAGCGACTGTCGCTGAAGCCTAGCCAGTGTTGCCAATTTAGTGACTTTGTCGCTATGTGTAGCGATTTATTTTTGTTTTAAAAATACAGCCTGAAAGGGTCCCTTCAGTGACTTATTGGGAAGAGGCTAGCGACAAATTCAGTTACTTTTAATTTCAGGCTGCATTTGGTGTTTTGCCACCGACTTTCCGAGCTAATTTCCCCCGTAAATTCTGAGTTGGAGAACACAGGCAGAGAAGCACAATGGGAGGGCCCGTGTGCCGTGGGTTAAAACTACATTGGGGGCCGCAACTAGGCAAATCTGTGCTGTGACGTCGAAGCGGTACATTCACGCCAGTGAGGGGAGTGGAGGAAAAACGTAGTTTCCTGAAATGCAGAGCCTGTTGGAGCATTAATCTGAAATTATACTTTTGTTCCATTGTTTATTAGATCAACTGGTTGGCTAGCCAAGGTTAGCTCTGTCGCACTAGGCCGTTTTAAACTGCAATGTTCTTAGCCTTGGGCTAAAATCTTCCTTAGCCCTGGGCTAAGGAGCGGTGTGAACGCATCTATTGACAACCTAACGTAATATAACTTGTTTTCTCAATGTATGTGAGCTAGCGAAATTATCCATGATATTAATACAACTCCCATCTGCTGTTGACATCAGGATATGATTTGAGAGCACTAACAAGTTAACTCAAAGTGGTTAGTAGCTTTGACTGCATGCTGACAGTGAATTCAGAGAGTCATTCAGTGGCTAACCACACTAGCTACAAACCAGTGGAAGCTGCTGAGGGGAGGACTGCTCATAATAATGGCTGGAACTGATTTTTTTTTTTTACCAGGTTCCCGTAAAGCAATTATAATGACAGTCCACCACAACATACCCAAGAGATTCCTGATTAGCCAGGGGTAGTCTGTTTTAATTTAATTGTTGTGTATTAAAACAGTTTGACATCATTGCGAGGGGATTTCACCAGTGGTTGACAAGGGAATTGGGCTTCCAGGGAAAATGTTGTCAGAGGTTGTAACAGTAACCAAGGGGGGCAGAGCTTAACGTGGGTAAATTATTGATATATCTGATACCCATATGATATTTTCCCCAATGTGTAAACAACAAAAAAACACATTTGAATCTGATCTTTTGACTTCCGATTTATACCACATGTGGATCTCAATCATGATATAATTCTGATGTTCCATATGTGACCTGTCTGGATGATTAGATTTGTTTTTTTGCACATTACCTGCCATTACCGTGACAACCACAGCTACATTTAAAGGAACAGTGACAGAAATAAGCATTGCATCTGTGTGTTTCATCAGTGGAAAAAGGCTATACGGACACTCCTGACCTGCAAAACAATATTTAATTTAAACATTTGTTAAAATGAGGTAAGGGTCAGTTAGATTTTGGCTTCTACGCTGTTTGTGGTTTTAGGCTAGGTTTCTGTATAGCACTTTGACATCTGTTGATGTAAAAAGGGCTTTATAAATACATTTGATTTATTACAGGTCAGGAATATCCTTATAGCCTCTCCCACATCCGTGTGAATGCAAAAATCTGATATGTGCACATGTAAAACAGTGTGGACAGTCAGAAGAAAAAATTCAGAATTGTGTTCTTAGGGTGGCTGTGTAAACACAGCCCAAATTAAGGATAATACACTGTTCTCATTTGGGTGGGTTTTCTGCTTCTGTGTAGTAAGTGTTTTAGGCATACTGTCTCTGAGCCTCTGCCTGTTGCTATGGAGGCAATGACCTGCTTCACCCAATGTAGTCACACTTTAATCAAGACACTATTCACAGATATTATATAGCCAGACTGTACAAAATCTTGGATCTCCTTGTAGAATAACATTTAAAGTATGAATGGAGTTGTGATTTTTAATAGATGCTTGTTGTTGGAAATAGGACCGGTGAAGGTTGGAAAGCTGATATCTTTGGACGGGTCTATAATCTCTTATCCTTTTTCAGTTTTTAAGAAATTAAATGTCTTTACAATGTTTAGTGTTTCTGTTTTTGAGGGGTTAACTCCAGATTGTATTTCATAGACTGATGAACTTTCAAGATTATGTTGAATGGACTCATGAGTTTGTAAAAGTCTTAATGCAGAGTTGTTTGAAAAATAAAACTACATTGATCTAATCTTAAAATTGTTTGTATTACTGTGCCTTTATTCATAGTTCATGTTTTACACCCAATGAAAGAATGGGCTAAGCATGTGCTGTATCATTGACCTCCAGTCTTCTATAAGGAGTACCTACCATCATGCAGGCCTTCACTCCAACTAACACATTTACCAGGCTTGGGTCCCCCAAACTCTGTCCTGGGGCCCTCCCTGGGTGCATGTATTATAATTTTTTTCCTATCACTACGCAGCTAATTCAAATAATCTAAACTTGATGTGTTGGTGATTTGAATCAGCTGTGTAGTGCTCAGGGACAAAACTAAACGTGCAACCAGGGGTGGGCCCCAGGACAGAGTTTGGGAAACCGTGCTAATCAACCATATCCATGAAGTGAACATGTACACTCCCCCTTGTGGAATTAGGGAATAGACTGGTGTAAAGAACATGGTGAACTCCCTTGGTCTTGCATGCACCAATCCAATCCCTTTAAAATCCATCTGTGGGAGTGAACGCTCCTGGAAGAAGGGTAGAGAATCTTTTTCATTTTCATGAATACATCTGACTATTCTAAAAAATGACCTGACACTATATTATGAATCAGTTTGTTTAGAAACTGGAACAGAAATCTGGGCGTCAGGTAGGTTTCACAAAGGTTCAAATTGGTTCAACAAAGCATTTCAAATTCACTGTTTGTTTTGTGCTAAACATGATCCCCATATCTCCCTTAAACTAGCATGCATCATTTTAAACACTTAATGCTAAAAAAGAAAGTACACACAACTGGCCGAAACTGGCAAGAGGCTACGTGTATTTATTAATAGTATGTACAATGTATACCATCATAAAGTTGACATAATATATTGACAAAGTCAAAGTATGAATATTGCCCCTGCTTATTTGAGAGTTGTCTCTTGATAATCCATTTGTCTCACTCATCTTATGAATCTCTCATTTTATTGATTTCATTTAGTTTAATTTCATTATTCTCTATTAATTATCCTTAAAGTGTATCTGAGGCACACAGGGAAAACATGAATAAAATAAACGTAACAAAAAAATAAAACAAATTAATACAACAAAAACATCAAAACCAAAACTATCATATTTACTTATGTGGGTGTACATATCTATAAAAACAGTAACTACATGATAGCATTTTGTTTGAGCCAGGAGAAACTTTAAGAATTGATGGTTTATCTTGATTTTCCTTTAACAGTGTCACTGGAAAGTCGGCTCTATCTCCCTGTCTGTAGTCTCTCGAGTGTTAATGGATTCACTTATTCTCTTGCTTTTCCAGCCCATCAGTCTATTCCCACTACTGTCACTTTTTTCACCCTGTCACAGAGACACACATCTACTGTAGCACAGAAAATCCATTTTAGGGGTATTTGGGACTGAGTAAACAAACGAAAAACAGAATTGTCCAATAACTACCTCTCCCCCATTTAGCTCAAGGGATAGAGTTTCTCTCAGAAATAAACATGTACTGTATATGTGTGTGTGTGCATGTATGTGCGTGTTTTAGTTTAGCAGATGTGAGTATTTTATTGAATTTGGTCACATCTTTTACGGTGGCTCCAATGACATATGGTACTCGAGTGTGTGCTGTGTACATATCAGTTGTGGGTAGTGTTGGCATTTGTTTGTAATTCTGGTAGACTCTGGTGGATTGGTAACATGTCAAATTGCAAGTGGCATGTGTGTCTGTGTAAACTCATACCTAATTGCCGTTATATATATATTATGTACAATGTTTCAATGTGTATGTGTACATCTTTACGTACAGTGTGAATACAGTGTGCAAACTATGTGTACCAAAATGTGAGATGTGAATACTTTGTATGATCAATAATGTGTGTATGTGTGTGTGCGCGCGCATGGCTCAGGTAACTTGTCAGTTCCAGATCTTGAGGAAGCTGTCCCAGGACCCAGTGGCCACAGCCATGCCATCATCAGTCACGCCTAGACAGCTCACACGATTGTCATGGCCAGCTAACACTCCTGACACAGAGAGGGACAAACAAATGTCATCAGGTGTCATAGATAGCCATCTTATCAATACCCCTTAACACAGGGATCCCTTAGTGGAGAGTTGAATTAAACTTTACTGAGATCAGCTTGTGAATTGAAGTCTTAACATTTCAATAAAATCAGAAGATATACCATTGTCTTTTCTGATATCAGTCATTGGTCTGATGAATCGTCAGAAACAACAATGGCTGCCACCTAAATGACAGCCACTCCCTAATACTCCACTGACCTGCTCGATCTCCCTTCATGGCGTCCCAGATGTTGCAGTTGAAGTCGTCGTAGCCGGCCAGTAGCAGCCGTCCGGATCTGGAGAAGGCCACGGAGGTGATGCCACAGATGATGTTGTCGTGAGAGTACAGGCTGAGTTCCTGGTCGGCGCGCAGGTCAAACAGCCTGCAGGTGGCGTCGTCGGAGCCGGTGGCAAAGGCGCTGCCGTTGGGAAAGAACTGGGGAGGAAAGAGAGAGGGAGGGACAGACATGGTTGATCAGCTAGCCATGCACCTAACATTGGGTACATTAAACACTAGCATTAGCTAGTGCAGCTAACATGAAGGACTTTGGGAACAGTGACATGTCTATGGTATCCTGGCTTAATGCCATGACATGAACCAGAAAGCAGGTCACCAGTGGCCCCCAGCTTTTCAGCACACTCACACAGACTGCGTTGATGTCAGACTCATGGCCCGTGAACGTCTGTCGGCACATGCTGTCCCTGATGTCCCACAGCTTAATGGAGGCGTCACAGGCTCCGGACACAAAGGTGCGGAAGTCTGGGGACAGAGACAGGCTCATGACGTCACCGCTGTGGCCCGAAAACACTGTGGTCTGCTGGCTGGTCTCGATGTCCCACAGCGCACTGGGGGAGAGAACAGAACAGGGACCCACTGGATTTAACAGCTGTTATTAGACAATTTTAAGTTTAAGTTTGGGTTAGCTCATAGCTAGTACCAGTATAGACCAGGGATGGGCAACTGGCCCTTTTGTAGGCCCGTGGACCAATTTTACACCAAGAAAATATATACAGTACCAGTAAAAAGTTTGGACACACCTGCTCATTCAAGGGTTTCTTTATTTTTACATTATTGAATGTCAAATCTATGAAATAACACATATGGAATCATGTAGTAACCAAAAAAGTGTTAAACATATCAAAATATATTTATATGATGTCTTCACTATTATTCTACAATGTAGAAAATAGTACAAATAAAGAAAAAACCCAGGAATGAGTAGGTGTGTCCAAACTTTTGACTGGTACTGTATATCTTTTTTGGAACTCAGGTCGGGGTCTCAACTTACTTAACTTAATAATAGAATACACAAGGTGCAATTGGGACATGTGGTTGTGGCCATGCGCAATTAGCCCATGTCAGCAAAAAAAAATTAGCTGGCCGCTAGACTAATTTACCAATCTAAACTTGTAGTAAGAATGATTGAATTACCGACCGTGGTGGGACTAATTGATCATCAGTTATCATATAAAAACTGCAAACACCTTCCTCTACCCTATGGAAAAATGTGTAGGAATTGCAGGAAAAAGTAGCTTCGCTTTCACGAGGGGGACGCTAAAATGTGGGAGGTATAGTATATTTATATTTGCATTCTCCATCAGCCTTGGTAACTAATCCAATCAGGACTCACCAGGTAGTGTCTCCTGAGCTTGTGATGATTTGATTGTCATCGATGAAACGGCAACAGGACAGGTAACCTGTAGCACAAATAAAAACATCTATTAGAACACTGACTGCAGCATATCAATGCATGTTACTCCTACAGAGACTTAACTACAACAATACTCATGCTACAGAATGTGACTCAGTTGAAGCCACAGGTGAGCTAGCACTGTAACGCAGCTAAGGGACATTCTAGCGGATGTCTCAGGTCGTTATAATTGTGTTGCTCTGTGACTAATTAGCCATGTGAATTAAAGTCATCCTTGTTTGGAACCTGGGGCTCACCGAGGGACAGGTAGGAATACACAACTGAACTGCATACACAACCATATGTAGTGCCACAGGGGAAGTTAAGAGTCAGGGAGGTTCAAATAAAATCACATAACCTAGCCAAGACACTTCCATGATTTCTCAAAGGAAAATTAACACAAAATCCCTCTAGCTTTTTGTCACATAGGTATTTGTGTGTAGTAGTGCTTCTTCACCTGTGTGTCCAGGTAATTCCCTGCTGACCCTGACGTTGCCCTCACGGGTCTTCAAGCAGTAGATGGAGCAAATGTTGTCCAGACCTCCACAGGCCACGTAGTTACCAGAGGGGGCATATGCACAGGTCATCACCCAGGAGGAGCGCAGGGGGATAGCGTGCATCTGGAGGGGGGGTAAGAGTTGGTCACTGTGTGTCACAGAATAAAGGCATGGCCATGGAGAAGGAGAGTAGCATCACAACTGGGGCCAGGCATGAGTCCTGCTCCAAGTCCAAATCCAGACACAGCAGAAGTAGCACAATAATAGTCCATTGTGCTTCCCCTATACTGAATTGTGGGGGTCTTTTCTGGGTGCCGTTGCATAATGTCATTTACAATGTTTGAATGTCAAAGTGACTCTGGGTGGTTATGATGTAAGCAGATTATGAGATGAGTCAAACACACATTCCTAGTAAAGGAAGGTCTTTAGTATACTTCCAATTCCTGAAGGCAGACAGTGAGTCAACCTAGTCAGGCCTCTCGGGGAGATTGTTGTTGTTATTATTGTTATTTGGGTGCAGCTCTCACCTTGTTAGTGGTGTAGCTGTCCCAGATGATCAGTTTTCCATCTTGAGAGGCGCTGACCAGGAGTCTGTGGAGACAAAGAGGTAGAACCATTGTATTATACCTACTCAAAACAAGCACAGCTTGTACCACCATGAGTGAGAGTGTGAAGAGACAGGGATACGCCCCCTAAGGGGTTGGCATAACGTTACACCCACCTAGAGTCTGTGCCCCAGTGCATGGCATAGATCTTAGCCAGGTGGCCACGAAGAGTACGCCTCGTCCGCATCTGAATCCTCCCCACTGGATCCAGACCTGCTGTTATCTGGTTGACACATAAACACACAGAAAAAAGTATTGTGAAGACAAGTTCATCACAGGGTTAATGTGGCAATGTAATGTACTGTAGGCTATATTGTATGTCGGTTAAGGCATTGATAAACACTTTTATTGACCGTGTTCTTAAGGGGCTTCCAGACAAAAGACACATCTATACCAATCATACTGTCTTTTATGTGGCTATGTGTATATAATCATGTTGTCTTTTATGTGGGCATGTGTGCTACTTACCTGTGTTAAGGTTGAGTCCCCACATGCTTTCCTGGCATCCTAAGAGACAGAGAAACAGAGAGTGGTTAGACAAGCATTAGCACTCTCCCTCAATCTTACCCAGGTCAACCCCCCCACCTCTCCATATGGTTCATTAGGCCAACTCCCTTTTCCACCATCCCCCTTCTCTCCTAAACCCAATGGTTTTACTGCTTTAATTGAGATCATAAAGCGTCAGAGTAGGACTGCTGATCTAGGTTCAGGTCCTTCTGTCCATATCCTGTAATCTCATTCTTTATGATCTACAGTAAAAGGTAAAACTGATCCTAGATCAGCACTCCAAGGCTCTGGGACTTTGTAAATGTGGGCCCAGATCAGTGACATTCTGGCTGCGTTTACACAGGCACACCAATTCTGATCTTTTGCCCAATTATTGGCAAAAGAGCTGAACTGATTGGTCAAAAGACCAATTAGCAAAAAAAGATCACAATTGGGCTGTGTTCCGCTGCTCAGACGTTGCTGACGCATGCCTGATCTTACTTCGTCTGGATAGGTATTTTATGTGTCAGCTAACGACATCATATGTATAGTAATCTAGTGCCCGACTGCAGTGCACATTGATAAGACACGCAACCATTGGTTGATGCATGCAACGTGTGAGCAGGAGAACGCGGCCATACTCTTATCTGGTTCCTAAGTTGTTCCGCCTCTTGACGCAGCTGCTCCAGCTCGCTCATTTTGGATCCCTGGCCTCGACGATATCCTCTGTCACTCAAACAGTCACCTGGTGGGAACAAAGGATGGAAAATAGGATGAAAGGTGAAACTTAAAACATTCATGCAGATTGCCAGGAGAGTGATAGAGTTTAAAATTGGGATTCCGTCGAAGAGAAGAAACGTCAAAATAGAATGATGGACAGTGCCTGCGTCAGAACAAACCAATCATCTGCTTGTAATGTAATGACATAGCATGCGTATCAGGTTGAATGATTTGATTGCAGTGTTATCATGGTGAGTAATTGACTCAAACTACATCAGAGGTCTTGTGGTCCTCTGCTGGTCTCAACCTGATCAATGGGTGTGATCTCATCATAATCATTTTGGCATATTTCACCCGGAGGCCAGTTGTTTTACACCATCACAAACATGGCTGCGGAGCGGCAGCTAGATTGAGTAGATTGGGTGTATAAATTGTAAAATAATACTTAATTCAGTATTTTAAGTGCATGGTTTACCAACATAGCACATGTAAAATATGGAAAGCTTGTAATCTGTATGTTTATGGTTGTACAGCCCTGTCTGGTTTATCAGTGGAGAATAATCTCTAATCTGGTATAATCTGAGAAAGCGCTTCATCATTTAATGGGCTCTCTGATATCCACAAACGACTTAATGCACGGAAACAAGATTAGGATTACTGCAGGCAGCATTTGTTATTTATTACAGACACATTGAACAACCATTGGTTGATGCATGCAATGTGTGTTAAAGCAGTTTTGAATCTCTATTTAGAATAGCTGTCATTCAAAGAATTTGGCAGTGGAATTTTTCCATAACTACCATGTTATTGCCTGTTTCTTACTATATTTTACAACGACTTGTTAATGATTCAACATTCCAACGATTATGGTCAATTCTGGTGGACACAAAAATGTCAATTTGTTCAATCTGCCGTATCAAAACTAATGTTTTTCTCTTTAACAGCCTCACGTACTAGTGATATATGTTGTTCACACATTACATTTACAAAATGAAGGCATACTGTGCTCTGAAAACTATTTTACAGCAGGATCTGGATCACCTAGTGAAATATCCTCCTGAAAATGGCTGATACTAGCATTATAACAAACTACATTTCCAAATTACTAAATTTTTCACCCGTCAGACAAGCGTTTCCCAAACTCGGTCCTGGGGACCCCAAGGGGTGTACGTTTTCGTTGTTGCTCTAGCACTACACAGCGCCACAGGACCGAGTTTGGGAAACACTGCACTAGACCAGCAGTTGAAGTCGGACGTTTACATACACCTTAACCAAATAAATGTAAACTCAGTTTTTCACAATTCCTGAAATGTAATAGTAGTAAACATTCCCTGTCTTAGGTCAGTTAGAATCACCGCTTTATTTTAAGAATGTGAAATGTCAGAATATTTCAGCTTTTATTATTTATTTCATCACATTCCCAGTGGGTCAGAAGTTTTCATGCACTCAATTAGTATTTGGCAGCATTGCCTTCAAATTGTTGAACTTGGGTCAAACGTTTCAGGTAGCCTTCCACAAGCTTCCCACAATAAGTTGGGTGAATTTTGGCCCATTCCTCCTGACAGAGCTGGTGTAACTGAGTCAGGTTTGTCGGCCTCCTTGCTCGCACATGCTTTTTCAGTTCTGCCCACAAATTTTCTATGGGATTGAGGTCAGGGATTTGTGATGGCCACTCCAATACCTTGACTTTGATATCCTTAAGCCATTTTGCCATAACTTTAGAAATATGCTTGGGGTCATTGCCCATTTGGAAGACCCATTTGTGACCAAGCTTTAACTTCCTGACTGATGTCTTGAGATGTTGCTTCAATGTATCCACATAATCTTCCATCCTCATGATGCCATCTATTTTGTGAAGTGCACCAGTCCCTCCTGCAGCAAATCACCCCCACAACATGATGCTGCCACCCGTGCTTCACCTGTGCTTCACACCCTTTTCCTCCAAACATAACAATGGTCATTATGTCCAAAAAGTTATATTTTTGTTTCATAAGACCAGAGGACATTTCTCTAAAAAGTACAATCAGCAAGGAAGAACCAGTGGCTTCTTCCTTGCTGAGCGGCCTTTCAGGTTGTGTCGATATAGGACTCGTTTTACTGTGGATAAAGATACTTTTGTACCTGTTTCCTTCAGCATCTTCACAAGGTCCTTTGCTGTTGTTCTGGGATTGATATGCTCTTTTCGCACCAAAGTACGTTCATCTCTAGGAGACAGAACGCGTCTCCTTCCTGAGCGGTATGACGGCTGCGTGGTCCCATGGTGTTTATACTTGCATACTATTGTTTATACAGATGAACGTGGTACCTTCAGGTGTTTGGAAATTGCTCCCAAGGATGAACCAGACTTGTGGAGGTCTACCATTGTTTTCTGAGGTCTTGGCTGATTTATTTTTATTTTCCCATGATGTCAAGCAAAGTGGCACTGACTTTGAAGGTAGGCCTTGAAATACATCCACAGGTACACCTCCAATTGACTCAAATTATGTCAATTAGCCCATCAGAAGCTTCTAAGCCATGACATCATTTTATGGAATTTTCCAAGCTGTTTAAAGGCACAGTCAACTTAGTGTATGTAAACTTCTGACCCACTGGAATTGTGATAGAGTGAATTATAAGTGAATTATTCTGTCTGTAAACAATTCTTGGACAAATTACTTGTGTCATGCACAAAGTAGATGTCCTACCCGACTAGCCAAACTATAGTTGGTTAACAAGATATTTGTTGAGTGGTTGAAAAACGAGTTTTAATGACTCCAACCTAAGTGTATGTAAATTCCGACTTCAACTGTATATTGTTACCATCACATTGTTACCATTACTGTCATATGTATATACTGTGTTCTAGTCAAGGCTCATCCTATACAACTACTGCTGTATACATTTTTCCTATTCATATACAGTCCATACTCTCTACAGTACACACCATTATATACATATACAGAACCGGTCAAATGTTTGAGCTCTCATTCAAGGGCTTTTCTTTACATTTTCTACATTGTAGAATAATAGTGAAGACAAAAAAACAAAACAAAAACTATGAAATAACACATATAGAATCATGTAGTAACCAAAACTGTTAAACAAATCAAAATATATTTTTGATTTTAGATCCTTCAAAGTAGCCACCCTTTGCCTTGACATCTTTGCACACTCTGGGCAATCTCTCAGCCAGCTTCACCTGGAATGCTTTTCCAACAGTCTTGAAGGAGTTGCCACAAATGCTGAGCACTTGTTGGCTGCTTTTCCTTCACTCTGCAGTCCAATTCATCCCAAGCCATCTCAATTGGGTTGAGTTCGGGTGATTGTGGAGGAAGGTCATCTGATTCACCACTCCATCACTCTCCCTCTTGGTCAAATAGCCCTTACACAGCCTGGAGGTGTGTTGCGTCATTGTCCTGTTGAAAACAAATGATAGTTCCACTAAGCGCAAACCAGATGGGCTTGCATATCGCTGTAGAATGCTGTGGTAGCCATGCTGGTTAAGTGTGCCTTGAATTTTAAATAAATCACAGTGTCACCAGCAAAACACCCCCACACCTCCTCCTCCATGCTTCACGGTGGGAACCACACGTGGAGATCATCCATTCACCTACTCTGCATTTCACAAAGACACAGGGGTTGGAACCAAAAATCTCACATTAGGATTCATCAGACCAAAGGACAGATTTCCACCAGTCTAATGTCCATTACTCGTGTTTCTTCGCCCAAGCAAGTTTCTTCTTCATATTGGTATCATTTAGTAGTGGTTTCTTTGCAGCAATTTGACCATTAAGGCCTGATTCACACAGTCTCCTCTGAACAGTTGATGTTGCGATGTGTCTGTTACTTGAACTCTGAAGCATTTATTTGGGCTGCAATTTCAGATGTGCAGTTAACTCTAATGAACGTTTTGTTCTGCAGCAGAGTCCGAGTCAGGGTCTTCCTTTCCTGTGGCGGTCCTCATGAGAGCCAGTTTCATCGGGGCAGCAGGGTAGCCCAGTGGTTAGAGCGTTGGACTAGTAACCGAAAGGTTGCAAGTTCAAATCCCTGACCTGACAAGGTACAAATCTGTTGTTCTGCCCCTGAACAGGCAGTTAATCCACTGTTCCTAGGCCATCATTGAAAATAAGAATTTGATCTTAACTGACTTGCCTAGTTAAATAAAGGTACAATTTAAATTTAAAAAATTGCGCTTGATGTTTTTTTGCGACTGCAATTAAAGAAACTTCCAAAGTTCTTGACATTTTCCGGAATGACTGACCTTCATGTCTTAAAGTAATGATGGACTGTCGTTTCTCATCGCTTATTTGAGCTGTTCTTGCCATAATATGGACTTGGTCTTTTACCAAATAGGGCTATCTTCTGTATGCCACCTCTACCTTGTCACAACAAAACTGATTGGCTCAAATGCATTAAGAGGGAAATAAATTCCACAAAGTAACTTTTATAAAGGCACACCTGTTAATTGAAATGCATTCCAGGTGACTACCTCATGAAGCTGGTTGAGAGAATGCCAAGCGTGTACAAAGCTGTCATCATGGCATATAGAATCTCAAGTATAAAATATATTTTGATTTGTTTAACACTTTTGGTTACTACATGATTCCATGTATGTTATTTCATAGTTTTGATGTCTTCACTATTATTATACAATGTAGAAAATAGTAAAAAATAAAGAAAAACTCTTGAATGAGTAGCTGTCCAGAATTTTGACTGG
Source organism: Oncorhynchus tshawytscha (assembly GCF_018296145.1). Taxonomy (NCBI): domain Eukaryota; kingdom Metazoa; phylum Chordata; class Actinopteri; order Salmoniformes; family Salmonidae; genus Oncorhynchus; species Oncorhynchus tshawytscha. Next base: position 17,946,070 of record NC_056458.1, read on the forward strand.
TACTGTATATATACACTATATATACAAAAGTATGTGTTGTATGTGTTGACCCCCTTCAAAATTAGCCACACCCGTTAGTGACAGGTGTATACAATCAAGCATACAGCCATGCAATCTCCATAGACAAACATTGGCAGTAGAATGGCCTTACTGAAGAGCTCAGTGACTTACTGAAGAGCTCAACGTGGCACCATCATAGCATGCCACCTTTCCAACAAATCAGTTCTGCACATTTCTACCCTGCTGGAGCGGCCCCGGTCAACTGCAAGTGCTGTTATTCTGAGGTGGAAATGTCTAGGAGCAACAATGGCTCAGCCGCAAAGTGGTAGGCCACACAAGGTCACAGTACAGGACCGTCAAGTGCTGAAGCGTGTAAAAATCGTCTGTCCTCGGTTGCAACACTCACTACCGAGTTCCAAACTGCCTCTGGAAGCAACATCAACACAGAGCTGTTAGCAGGGAGCTTCATGAAATGGGTTTCCATGGCCGAGTAGCCGCACACATGCCTAAGATCACCATGCGCAATGTCAAGCATTGGCTGGAGCGGTGTAAAGCTCGCCGCCATTGAACTCTGAACTCAGTGGAAATGCGTTCTCTGGAGTGATGAATCACGCTTCACCATCTGAATGCATAGTAACAGCTGTAAAGTTTGGTGGAGGAGAAAAGGGAAAGGATGTATTCAACTGAAATGTGTTTTCCGCATTTGACCCAACCCTTCTGAATCTGAGAGGTGCTGGGGGCTGCCTTAAATTGTCATCCATGTCTTCGGCGCCTGGGGATAATGGTCTGGGGCTGTTATTATGGTTTGGGCTAGGCTCCTTAGTTCCAGTGAAGGGAAATCTTAACACTACAGCACACAATGACATTCTAGACAATTCTGTGCTTCCAACTTTGTGGCAACAGTTTGGGAAAAGCCCTTTCATGTTTCAGCCTGACAATGCCCCTGTGCACAAAGTGGAGTCCATACAGAAATGGTTTGTTGAGATCAGTGTGAAAGAACTTGACTGGGCTGTACAGAACACTGACCTCAACCCCATCGAACGTCTTTGGGATGAATTGGAACACTGACTGTGAGCCAGGCCTAATCGCCCAACATCAATGGAATTAGAAATTGGACCCAGGGGTAATAAGTAATCCTCCCATCTACATCGAACCCCACAAGAGAAAGAAAGAGAGAGAGAGAGGTTTCACATTCAAATTCTATCCCAAATTGGGCACAAGTATTTACATGAGTTGGTGGGCCTATTCAAATCCGTTAGACACCGATGAAATACCTCTAACCATTCTACTCTGCTTTGCACATTAGATTTGCATCACTGTCAATACTATACCTCTGTCGGTGGCAGTGCACCGGTACTTGGAAAACACAGATATTAAAAAAGAACATGCATTCACAGACAGGTAGACTGCCTGTATCAGGAAGTATCACAGGTAGACTGTAGACTGCATGTATCAGGTAGTACCACAGGTAGACTGTATACTGCATGTATCAGGTAGTGTTCACAGGTAGACTGTCGTCTGCAAGTATCAGGTAGTGTTCACAGGTAGACTGTAGACTGCATGTATCAGGTAGTGTTCACAGGTAGACTGTAGACTGCATGTATCAGGTAGTATCACAGGTAGACTGTAGACTGCATGTATCAGGTAGTATCACAGGTAGACTGTAGACTGCATGTATCAGGTAGTGTCACAGGTAGACTGTAGACTGCATGTATCAGGTAGTATCACAGGTAGACTGTAGACTGCATGTATCAGGTAGTGTTCACAGGTAGACTGTAGACTGCATGTATCAGGTAGTATCACAGGTAGACTGTAGACTGCATGTATCAGGTAGTATCACAGGTAGACTGTAGACTGCATGTATCAGGTAGTGTCACAGGTAGACTGTAGACTGCATGTATCAGGTAGTATCACAGGTAGACTGTAGACTGCATGTATCAGGTAGTATCACAGGTAGACTGTAGACTGCATGTATCAGGTAGTATCACAGGTAGACTGTAGATTGCATGTATCAGGTAGTATCACAGGTAGACTATAGACTGCATGTATCAGGTAGTGTCACAGGTAGTGTTCACAGGTAGACTGTAGACTGCATGTATCAGGTAGTATCACAGGTAGACTGTAGACTGCATGTATCAGGTAGTGTTCACAGGTAGACTGTAGACTGCATGTATCAGGTAGTGTCACAGGTAGACTGTAGACTGCATGTATCAGGTAGTATCACAGGTAGACTGTAGACTGCATGTATCAGGTAGTATCACAGGTAGACTGTAGACTGCATGTATCAGGTAGTATCACAGGTAGTGTTCACATTTTTCATATATTCCTCTAATCCCAGTGCCTCATAGAGTGTTAGGTAATGCTAACTAACTATGTTATTAAAGGCTTCCAACTTCACATGCACAAACAACCAGAAACATCCACACCATCGCCATCTACTAGGCTAGGGAGACGAGCAATTAGCTGGGTCATTGTTCCCTGGGGGAACCTCCAACCAGATGGATCACACAGCACTAATGGAAGGCGACAGGAGGAAATGAGTGGGTCACAGTCTCCTGGCACAGCTGCTCATTTAGCCAATAAAGCACTAAGGGGGGTGGTGGTGGTGCATCATCACCAGACACCAGGGTGGGAGAGGAGAGGAGTGGGCATCATGAAATGTGATGAGACGCAATCGCCCATTGACATCATCAAATGCCCCATTTTTGGTTTCCTCCTTTCCACATGCTTTCTTGGACTTTGTTATCACAATGCAATTCACCTCACCAGGTAGTAACCAAACCAATCCCATGTTGTCTGGACACAAATTCCTGTTCCTAACCCTTCCGCAAGAACATCACTGTATGAAAGGACTTCTGGTAGAATTGAAGTGTTTGTCCACTGTTAAAAATCATTTAGAAAGCTGTATAAAAGGACACAAATCACAGAGTACAACTGGATGAAATGTTCCTTATTGAGTACAACTGGTTGTGGACCTCTACTCAGGTGTGTGTGTGTGTGTGGGGGGGGGTGCCTGGACGCCCATCACAAAGAGACAGATTGTTACAGAAGGCCAGATGATGGAACACTGCTGAATATTGATGATGATGTATTGTACCGAACAACCCACATGTCCAGTGCTTAGAATATGTGGGCTAAAATGTAACCATAATAGCTCTTTAAGCCTTTTCTCTAAGACAAGAGATAACCAATGATAATTGACCTAAACTATGGGTCAAAGACATGCTTCTGCTTTGGAAGAATTATGCAAAATGACAATGTGGCCACACCCCTTATGTTCATGCACAGTAAGTGATAGGCCTACTCGTCTATTCGGTTGATATTTCACAGAGAACCAAGACTGGTAAACTCATATTAAGCACATTATATTAGCGTCATTGGATTGACGTTCGGTATAATTTTCTAGAAATCTAAACAAATTCCTTGCATTGAATGTGAAATCCATTTTAAGGTCAGATAGCAGCACAGACACTGTTATACAGCCCTCCCTGATCAACAAATAGGTTGCCTACATCGGCCTTGCGGCGCAACTCAGACGGCTACTCCCTCACTGCAAGCAACAGTAGCCTAGGCTACCTACAAATGTATAGAGCTACTTGACATAGGTAGCAGTAACTTGATGAATTTAAGGCCATAATTCGATTATTATAGCAGTGAGCCATGGGCATTCACGGTTAATGGCACTGACACCCTGGCAACCCTGTCATTTTTCGTAGCCGCTAAATATGCAAACGCTTAAGGGGTTTTCTATTAATATAGGTTATCGTAATAATGTACAGCAAGTTATGCTATACGCAGATATAAAATAATTTGTACAGTGGGGATGTTTGTCCATATGTATATATTTACCAAAAAATACAGATGAAAAACTATTTCATCGAAATGATGAGCATAGTCATGAATAGGCCCATCATCATCCAGCCATCTTACATCCAAGACAATTCTGACAGCATTTTATAATGGATGGCTGGCTACCTGTTAGTTAATGCTTCCGATGAGGTTGCTGGTCTTTCTCGAAAAAAATATCTGGATGCAATGTTTCAAAAAGGCTGGGGGTGTTTATTGGCCCCTTTTTTCTTTAGAAAACAAAATAGGGACAAAAATATGTAGATATTTTCAATATCCTCTCTGCTCCTTGTCTTCTAGATTCTTGCTCAGAGTATCTCCAATGTAGGCTGTACAAATAAATATTAAAGATCGAAGTACAGAGACACCATATCTCCGTTTGATTGGACCTCTTGAAAAGATGAGATCTGCTGTTGTGTTCCCGTTTCCTCTTCAGAATGGTTTGCCTTTCTACGCCCGAGACCTTCATAAACTCGAAAACATCTTTGTTGGAGCGAGTTGAACACAATTGCAGTCTGTCCACGCATCAAAGAAAATGCACTGAACCTTATGAAATTAATAAATGGGTTTTCTATGCTCCGCTTTTCTCTTGATTGTATTTTTCTTGATCCTCGCTTCCTTCCTCCCTTGCTAGTTCGCGGATCTCTTCCTCCTCCCTCTCTCCTCTCACTCCCTCGCTTCGTAATGACCGCCGCCTCCTCGTCAAAAATGAATTATTAAATAAATTGCAAAACACAGGCTTAAGCTCTTGAGAGAAAAATATAAATACAATTTTAAAAAGGCTATCTTGCCGGAGGTACAGGAAACCCACCCATCGGTACACAAATAAATAAATAAAATAATAGCATGCAATAATGTATATTCACATGAGGTGTTATTTTATTTTTTATCTCTAAATTGCAGAATTCTAATACATCTAATAACAATAACGTAGTTTCAGATGAAATCTGCGCTTGCTAACGTTAGATCTCATAAACACGATTCAACCACACCCATTTCGGGCTGTACCATTTTAGAACCCCCCTCTGGTGTCTACTGGATACGGGTGGGATGACTGTCAGAAGGTCCTCGGCCTACTGCAGATTTAGATCATCACAGGGTCGCATTTGTCTACTCTATGATAACCCTTTCGTGTCTTAGTTATTAACTAATCTGACTATCCCTCACTGCAGTGTGCGATTATAGCGTTAACTACTTCCACTAGCCTATAGGAAAATGACCCACCCACCAAGAACCAAATAACTGTTGAAGTTGCTCCAATGGGCCTCAACTCGTCACTCAGCATAGCCGATTTCTTACTTCTTCCCCTTCACTTTTTGATTAAACTACTTGTGTAATTAATACCTCAGAGTAGCCTAATTACTCTGGAGATGTAACTAAGGGTTCCTTTAATTATTTTTTATAATTAACAGATGTGTGTGTGTGTGTGAGAGAGAGAAAGTGCAAAGCCATAGGCTGGTGAGAGCTGCTGGGGTTTTATCAAGCCATGGTTTTATATTCATGATAGAGAGTAATCCGCTAATTTCGAAATCATCGGTCTGTCACATTTTTATTTTATTTTTTACTTTCGCTTTATTTACTGTCATTGACTGTGTGAACATTACAGTGCAATAGAGAGGTCAGAGGCCTGTGCGTACACACACACCACACAAACACACACAATACAGAATACACACGTCATTTGCATAATAATTATATTCTTATGGGCTATATAATGCATTTTTAAACTGTCATTGAACTGCATACACTTTAGAGTATGATAGAGAGACAGAGAGGTGTGCACATGCACACACACACACACAGACACAAGCACGCACACACACAAACAAACACAATATGCATAATCATTATATCCTTATATTGTAATGCATTTGTAAGACAGGAGTAAACTAGAAACAAGCAGCTGGTTCTAAATGGCCATATAGGCCTGATAAATATATTCTATGGTTTAACTGGAGTAGAGAATTGTTCAAAATTGGACCAAACAAACCAATAATTCTTATTTATAATAATGACCCCAGGGTAGGGGGAAACCTAGGCCTTCGATTAGTCAAAATGGCTGTTTCTTCAAAGAAAGACAAAAAAAGATTGGACTTTCTGAGAGAATGCATTCGAATCAACAAAACAATAACAAAAAAGCTCTCAATTTCTTTATAAGTATGCTTACTCCCAGCTAAAACAATATTTTGGGGGAGCTTACCCCAGAAACCCAGTGACTGGTTTTGGTTGAATTGGTGTCGAGACCTGCCATAGTCTGTGGATAGGTGAATGATCAACACACATCTAAAGGGAACGCATGATTTGCTTTCTTTGACACTTTGTGTGTCAGTGTATTCCAAAAAGTAATTGGAAAAGCTGAAAGGTGTGCTTTGAAGTTCAACATAATACAGTAGACTACCTTCTTTGGGTCTGGTTGCAGTGCACTCTGTTTCAGACAAAGGGGTTATAAGGCTTGGATATGCAAGTTAGTGAAACAGCAAGGCAGCAATATTAGAGGCAGGGACAAGCATCATCCCCCTACACAAAGTAGGGCAATGGTACATCCCACCTGCCCTGTCCCTCTGCAGGCCCCATAAGGGACTGTAGTAAATGAGGATAGGTTGCCTAGCAACAGCAAGGGCTTGAGCAAAGAGATGGACACAAGGAGCCATACATCCACAGATTGAAAAGACGCATGCATGCACATATTATACGTGCCACTAAAAATGTCTTACTTGAACTACTCATAAGCATACATCGTCAGATTTTTTAGTTCCAATAGGGGTTCCCCTTAATCAGAGCAAAGTCCACACATAGCCCTTTTCTGCAGTCAAATGACCTTTAGTGGCCTCATGGGTGGAATGTCATTAATATTTTTCATAATTTCATAATGAATAAACATGTATTTATTTTTAATGCTGGAAATCCAGTGTTTCTATGTCAAACAGTTTTGTTACATTTCAGTCTTCTGTGATGTATATACAGTGTAATATTGGCATGCAAACTCAAAATTAAATATATTTCAACTCTGCAGTGCATTCGGAAAGTATTCAGACCCCTTGACCTTTTCCACATTTTGTTACGTTACAGCCTTATTCTAAAATGGATGAAATATTTTTTTCCCTCATCAATCTACACCCTTCTGCCCCATAATGACAAAGCAAAAACAGGTTTTTATTAAAAAGCAAAAACAATTACATAAATGTTTAATTACATAAGTATTCAAACCCTTTGCTATGAGACTCGAAATGAATCTCAGGTGCATCCTGTTTCCATTCCATCCTTGAGATGTTTCTACAACTTGATTGGAGTCCATCTGTGGTAAATTAAATTGATTGAACATGATTTGGAAAGGCACACACCTATCCCACAGGTAAGTCCCACAGTTGACAGTGCATGTCAGAGCAAAAAACAAACCATGAGGTCAAAGATATTGTCCGTAGAGCCCTGAGACAGGATTGTGTCAAGGCACAGATCTGGGGAACGGTACCAAAACATTTCTGCAGCATTGAAGGTCCCCAAGAACACAGTGGTCTCCATCATTCTTAAATGGAAGAAGTTTGGAACCACCAGAACTCTTCCTAGTGCTGGCAGCCTGGCCAAACTGAGCAATCAGGGAAGAAGGGCCTTGGTCAAGAAGGTGACCAAGAACCTGGTGGTCACTCTGACAGAGCTCCAGAGTAACAGAGTAACCTTACTCTGACAGAGTAACCTTTCAGAAGGACAACCATCTCTGCAGCACTCCACCAATCAGGCCTTTATGGTAGAGTGGCCAAACGGAAGCCACTCCTCAGTAAAAGGCACACGACAATCCTCTTGGACTTTGCCAAAAGGCACCTAAAGGGCTCTCAGACATTGAGAAACAAAATTATCTGGTCTGAAGAAACCAACATTTAACTCTTTGGCCTGAATGACAAGGGTCATGTTCGGAGGAAACCTGGCACCATCCCAACGTTCGGAGGAAACCTGGCACCATCCCAACAGTGAAGCATGGTGGTTGCAGCATCATGCTGTGGGGATGTTTTTCAGTGGCAGGAACTGGAAGACTAGTAAGGATTGAGGGAAAAATTAATGGAGCAAAGTACAGAGAAAAAATGAAAACCTTCTCCAGAGAGCTCAAGACCTCAGACTGGGGTGAAGGTTCACCTTCCAACAGGACAACGACCCTAAGCACACAGCCAAGACAACGCAGGAGTGGCTTTGGGACAAGTCTCTAAATGTCTTTGAGTGGCCCAGCCAGAGCCCGGAGAGACCTGAAATAATCTCTGGAGAGACCTGAAAATAGCTGTGCAGCGAGGCTCCCCATCCAACCTGACAGAGTTTGAGAGAATCTCCAGAGAAGAATGGGAGAACTCCCCAAATGCAGGTGTGCCAAGCTTGTAGCATCATACCCTGGAAGACTCGAGGCTGTAATTGGTGCCAAAGGTGATTTAACAAAGTACTGAGTAAAGGGTCTGAATAGTTATGTAAATGTGACATTTCCGTTTTTTATGTTTAATAGATTTGCAAAACTTTTGAAAAACCTGTTTTTGCGTTGTCATTATGGGTATTGTGTGTAGATTGGTGAGAAAGAAAAAACATTTTAATCTGTTTTAGAATAAGGCTGTAATGTAACAAAATGGGGCAAAAGTCAAGGGATCTGAATACTTTTCGAATGCTCTGTATATGGTACAGGTGTCATCTTTTATTTTAAGCCCATAACCACGTGTGTGAGGTGTACACTTTTGTTTCAAAGTAGATTTGTTTGAGGCTACCAGGAAACACTCTGTGTGACCCTGATTTAGCCCACAACAGGACATATGGTTTACGTAAAAAGGCATGGTTAGCTGGAGTAAATTCCAAAACTGGGTGACCGCTCTTATCTTTGGACCATAAAGCTTTTCCTGATTAAACCTTTAGATAAACACAATTGTGCATTTTGCACTCCATTTTTTGCATGCAAGAAATGTCCGAAGTCCAAGAGGCTGATTTGATGTTCAATTCTTTGCTTAAACAGTGGGTGGCAGTGGAACATTTAACAAAACATAGAGACCATAATTGTCCTAAAATATAATGTGTTCGCATTTTAAGAGAATGTCACCTACTAGTCCTTGGAGCCGTTGTTGGGTCACATCAATATGAAGCTTTGTTCCCAAGGACACTGAATGCAAGGGTATGATAGGAATGGCCGTGCCATGTATTTAGAGAGTTGGGCCAACTTTTAGAATTTAGAATATTGTTCTAGTTCTAGACATTCAGTTAAATATCATTGATTAAATATTCCTCATGTGATGTTAATGGGGAGCTAACATGGCTGCCATACAGTGTTGAAGTGTCATGTGTTGGATTCTGACTAAACTTTGAACATTGATATATTAAAGACATGAAAGATCAGACGCATAGTATATAAAGGAGAGATCTGTAGAAAGACCGAGTGGCTGTGGAATGTGCTGGGTGGACGGGAGAGAGTCACTGGGGTGCGATAGGTGATACGAGGGGACATTTGTGGATTAGGAGAAGGAGGGGTTGGGGTCAGGAGGTCAGGTCAGATCTCCTGAAGGGAGAAATAATGGTTATATTATCATGTTACCCTCTTCCTGTGGAACCATAAGATGTAAGGATTGGAGAGAAGGAGGAGTGTCTAAAGTGGAGTATATATACTTGTGATGATGGGAACATGTCTTTGTCTGAATTACAGCTGTAACGACCCTTTGGGAAGAATTAAACTTGGTTAAGCTTCTCTAATGTCCGTGAGTTATTTACTCTGAAAAATAAAAACCTAACACATGTAAATGTATCATAATGCAGAAACTGCATTGGCCCAGCTTTCTAAATATATGGCTCTGGGAATGGCTAATTCCAAAACAAATGAACAGAGTCATTATTGGCCACATAGGCCACATAGTTATTTAACAACGATCTGGAAAATTGTGACCTTAAAAATAAGCAATATTGAAGAATACCATTCATTTATTGTCATGTTTGGAAGGCATTGTCACCTGGAGGGATTAAAAAACATGATATGAGACTGTCATAGTCCATCAAATAATGTTTCTATGTGATATTCGAGGAGCTAGCTAGTTATGTTAGGTGCATTTGGGCTTTTTTGAAAGGATATAGAGAATCTCACCTATCATCCTAGACTCGTAACATCTGACCCTCTGTCAGTACTAGACCTATACTATACTTTCCCCTATTTTAGCTGTCTCTCTATGCTGTTATGTAAGTAATGCTGGTTAAAATGACTGTATGGTCATTGCACGACATGGGGTCTGTCTGCCCTCTGCTAGAACTACAAGGCCCACAAAGCTCCTCCTCCACTGTACCTCATTTGACGCCACAATTAAGCGACACACAAAAGTTGATGCATGGTGAGGCGTGCCAAATACATCTCATTATTGTAATCATTATTTGAATATTCGATGAGGGTTGTTGACCTCAACCGCTTGTATTCAATGGAGAGAGTTGCTATGTTACTAGCCTCATTTCCTAATATGCATTTCATAATATGCATAGCCATCTCGAGATAACTGTTATAAAGTGTTTTTTCTCAAAGTTGCCGGGATGACACGTGTCCTACTTAATATCAGTACACTCTTAAAAATTAAAACATTAGGACATTTCTATTTGATCAAATAAATCTCACTTAGCAAATAGGGCTCCCGAGTGGTGCAGTGGTCTAAGACACTGCATCTCAGTGCTAGAGGTGTCACTACAGACCCTGGTTTGATTCCAGGCAGTATCGCAACCGGTCGTGATTGGGAGTCTCATAGGGCAGTGCACAATTGTCCGGGTTAAGGTTTGATTGGGGTAGGCTGTCATTGTAAATAAGAACTTGTTCTTAACTGACTTGCCTAGTTAAATAAAGGTTAAGTAAATAAAAAAATTATCCATTCATTTTTTTATTGACCAAATTCGACACTCATTGACCTCCATACAAAAACTCCTTGCTTGGTGGGAGAAACAACGAAAAACCGCCACCTGCTGGAGGGAGAGAGAATTTTCACCGAGTTGGGCGTCTCTCTTCCACTTCATCTCTGGGTGAGCTTGCAAACAAGAAGTCCAAGAAACAGGATATAATCACAGATACAACAATGAACCAGATATTTCACCGGATGAAATATGTGAAACATCTGGTCGGCATTTCAACTCCCTACCAAATATGGTGATGAGAGGAAGCCCAGTGTCAATAAAAGAGAGCGAAAAAAGGAAGCCCAGTGGCAAGCAGTGGAAGAAGATGTGGCGAAATGGGATTTTGGCGGACATTCTGCAAATGAATTGATGAAACATTTGATTTCCACACAGTTTTCTGTTTCCAAAAGTAGAATCTGTAACAAACCGAGTGGACTGAGTTTTGTAGACCTTACCCTTTGTTTCTAAAAATGGCATTGTTTAGAAGGCGCGCAAGAGCGAATTGAGTTATTGCCCACTATGATTAATTTGCTCCCATTTGAAACAATAGGCTCTGGTCAATTATAAAAATGGGGTTAGTTATAAAAGAATATATAGACTTTGCTACGCTACTAGCCTCATCGACTGCCGTCGGGCACCAGGTTGATAAAACATATGACGTGGTTAGCTGTAAGCGTCAGCAACGCCTGGGAAGAGGAACGCGCCCATAATCTTCGCAGAAATGTTTTGGGGTCTTCAGGAAGGAACGGTTAAAACATTGCAGGGATTAGGCCTACTGGCCGCAAATGTTCCCTCTCCCAGGCCCCCGAGCCTGTGCAGGGATGTGATATCGATCGGTATGTGACTGAAGGAGTGGGATGCGCTATTGTTTATTTTTGTTTTTTTTACATGTAATTTTTTATGGAATATTTTTTCCCCCAAGTTCACTACTCCGTACAGTAGGTGGCGGAAATACAGTTTATAGTTGTGGACCACAATTTGTAGTCTGCCTGGTTGCCATAAAACCTCAGAGAAGAAGAAAGGTGAGCTAGCAAAACATTTAACACAAGTTATTACCACGTTTTTGAGTAAGAACATCAGAGAAACAAGTTGACTCAATGTATGAGTAATTGAGTTGTTCAGTTTGTTTGATTTTAAAAACTCTTTAAAATGACTGTCACTCGTGTATCATGCCAGAGCGGCTAGCTGGACATTTAACGTTAGCTAGCTAAGTAGCGGAGTTACGTAGCTAACGCAGTTGCTAGCTAGCTACCTTGCTTACAAAACAAGGACTGAATCCTGAGCCTCTTGTTGTAGCTTGCTTATTAGAACTGTTGGGAAACGTCCCATCTAGCTAATCACTACCATGAGTCTGACGATGGAGGCCAGTGTCTCTTTCCTCCAATATGAACTTGCATCGACCATCGAACGGGCAGTAAGGTGTGCTGTTGAAACCGTTTTAAAGGAAACTGCCAGGGTAGTCGGCATCAAAATGACCGCAGCTCGGACTGCTGCTGCTGAGTCTCATCGTGAGAACCAAAGTTTGAGGGAGAGACTTGAGCTATCGGAGGGTGAACTCAACGCTGTACGGTACTACATGACAGCAGCCGAGAACAACATCAAACAGTGTTTACTCCTTAATCACAACCATCCTAGATCAGGTACATTAGGTCCTGGTACGGAGAGTCCATCCAGCATGCTGAACAGGGGCACGACCCGTGTGCCCAAGTCGTTTCGAGCCTCATCCACACGATCCCAGTTTTCGAAGTCACTCCCTAGTGTAGGTCTTTGCTTACCAACAGTGCAGCATGAATGGCCCAGGAGCAGCTCAAGCTTGAGAGGAACACGGACATCCTCCTCCACTGTCTCTTGCTCCAATTCTTCACAAACATCCAAAGCGCCACAAGTAGAGGTTGAAAGCTCACCTCAACACACTGAGGAGGATGCAGAGGATCAATTCTACATCACGGATGATGGAGTTGTAGAGAAAGGTAGGCTTACGCCGGACACAGACATCAATACTTGCATGCACTCAATAAGTGAAAAGTCTCCTGCTCACTGGTCATGATGATGTCATTCATCTCTTTCAGAGTACAAAGTCAGGGCAAGTGGATTAGAGGACTCTAGAAGAATTCCACACGAGCAGGAGGGGGATACAGTGGCAGTAGAGGTCCCTCACAGAACCTCTATTACCAACTTTGAATTTGAGATGGGTCCGAGTCACCCAGCAGGCAATGTGAATGACCTGGGCCTGATCCAGGTGCTGGATGAGGTGCAAGAAGTCAAAGGAACAGTTAAAATCGAAAACGACCCTGAGTTACCTAGTATGCTGGAGTCACACCTCCCTGAATCATCACAACTGCCGCCACAGATGCCAACTCACATCGATAACCATGACAATGATGGTAACTTCATGGGCTTTGTCCCACCTATTGTAGAAGGCCCTGGTCTTGTTGGGGCTTTTGAAGTCAGAAGGGAGAGCTCAGATAAGGTGCATCGCTGCAACGTGTGTGGCCGGGGCTTCCGTCGCTTCTACTGTCTGAAGACACACCAGCGCATTCACACGGGTGAGAGGCCATATCCTTGCAGGTATTGCGAGAAGCGTTTCCGCCACCTGGACAGTCTGCATAAGCACCAGCGCATCCACACTGGGGAGAGGCCCTACCGCTGTGCCCAGTGTGGCTGCTGTTTCAGGGAGCTGGGCCAGCTCAAGAAGCACAGGCTGACCCACTCACCTTCTCCCACCACACCCCACCCATCACTGTCTTTACTTCAAGCAGGGCCCTTCTACACATGGCCACACCACCACTCACAGTCCCTGGATTCCTGATCAGGATGGATTTGGTACACATTCATACACACACATTTTGATAAATGTGATTATTTGTGTTAAGGTCATCCTAATCAGAAGTTAATATTATTAAATTGACAATGTAGACAAGCTGATTGTGTATAGAGTCATATTTATTCTCTTTTCTACTTGTTCACAATTGTCTTCATTGGCATAAAAGGGTGTTCATTATGTTGTCATAGATATGAGAGGTTTGCAGATTCCACCTGGAAAGGTTCATACAGCCATTTTGCATCAAGGGTTGATTTCCATTTACTTTAAAAATATGATTTTTTGTATAAAATGGAAATACAGAATACTTGAGCTGAGTTGGGATCACAATGCAGAAATCATTGGTGTGTTTTTATTGGTATCACATTGCCATTATCAACAGTTTAATGCCATAAATAGCCCATAACAGAGAAGTGATATGCATTTTAAATTATTATTCTGGTGTATTGTTTTTATATGGAACTGTGTGAGTTAGCCTGTTCATTTTGAACAACAATGCATTTACATAAAGTTTTTGACAATTTACCAATAAAAAGTGACACTTTCACAGTATTATTTGATTATTTTGTTTAACCTCTTTGTGATATGTGTTTCCCCCCCTACGGGATGGTTGGGCTAATGTGATTAGCATGAGGTTGTAAGTAACACAAAAAAAAATCCCAGGACATAGACATACAGTTGAAGTCTGAAGTTTACATATACATTTTAAACTCTGTTTTTCCACAATTCCTGACATTTAATCCTAGTAAAAATTAATTGTTTTAGGTCAGTTAGGATCACCACTTTATTTTAAGAATGTGAAATGTCAAAATAATAGTGATTTATTTCAGCTTTTATTTCTTTCATCACATTCCCAGTGGGTCAGAAGTTCACATGCACTCAATTAGTATTTGGTATCGTTGCCTTTAAATTGTTTAATTGGGTCAAACTTTTCGGGTAGGCTTCCTCAAGCTTCCCACAATACTTTGGGTGAATTTTGGGCCATTCCCCCTGACAGAGTTGGTGTAACTGAGTCAGGTTTGTAGGCCTCATTGCTCGCACACGCATTTTCAGTTCTGCCCACAAATTTTCTATGGGATTGAGGTCAGGGCTTTGTGATGGCCATTCCAATACCTTGACTTTGTTGTCCTTAAGCCATTTTGCCACAACTTTGGAAGTATCTTGGGGTCATTGTCCCTTTGGAAGACCCATTTGCGACCAAGCTTTAACTTCGTGACTGATGTCTTGAGATGTTGCTTCAATATATCCACGTAATTTTCCTGCCTCCTGATGCCATCTATTTTGTGAAGTACACCAGGCCCTCCTGCAGCAAAGCACCCCCACAACATGATGCTGCCACCATCATACTTCACGGTTGGGATGGTGTTCTTCGGCATGCAAGCCTCCCCCTTTTTCCTCCAAACATAATGATGGTCATAATGGCCAAACAGTTCTATTTTTGTTTCATCAGACCAGAGGACCTTTCTCCAAAAAGTACGATCTTTGTCCCCATGTGCAGTTGCAAACCGTAGTCTGGCTTTTTAATGGAGGTTTTGGAGCAGTGGCTTCTTCCTTGCTGAGCGGACATTTAGGTTGTGTTGATGTAGGACTCATTTTACTGTGGATATAGATAATTTTGTACCTGTTTCCTCCAGCATCTTCACAAGGTCCTTTGCTGTTGTTCTGGGATTGATTTGCACTTTTCACACCAAAGTACGTTCATCTCTAGGAGACAGAATGTCTCCTTCCTGAGCGCTATAACGGCTACGTGGTCCCATGGTGTTTATACTTCCATACTATTGTTTGTATAGATGAACATGCTACCTTCAGGCGTTTGGAAATTGCTCCCAAGGATGAACCAGACTTGTGGAGGTCTAGAATTTTTTTTCTGCGGTCTTAACTGATTTCTTTTGATTTTCCCATGATATCAAACAAAGAGGCACTGAGTTTGAAGGTATGCCTTGAAATACATCCACAGATACACCTCCAATTGACTCAAATTATGTCAATTAGCCTATCAGAAGCTTCTAAAGCCACAACATTCTTTTCTGGAATCTTTCAAGCTGTTTAAAGGCACAGTCAACTTAGTGTATGTAAACTTCTGACCCACTGGCGATATGATACTGAGTTATAAGTGAAATAATCTGTCTGTAAACCATTTTTGGAAAAATGACTTGTGTCATGGACAAAGTAGATGTCCTAACCGACTTGCCAAAGCTATAGTTTGTTATTAAGAAATGTGTTGAGTGGTTGAAAACTAATGACTCCAACCTAAGTGTCTGTAAACTTCCGACTTCAACTGTATCCGATATGGGCAGAAATCTTAAATTCGTGTTAATCTTACTGTCCTGTACAATTTACAGTAGCTATTACAGTGAAAGAATACCATGCAATTGTTTGAGAGTACAAAATTATGAACTTTGAAAGTGTAATAATAAACCAATTAGGCACAACATTTTGAACAGATATGCAATGGTTCATTGGATCAGTCTAAAACGTTACACACACACTGCTGCCATCTAGTGGCCAAAACCTAAATGGGGTGGAATAATACATTAGAACCTTTCTCTTGCATCTCAAAGATGATGGTACAAGATATTTTAACAGATCTAATGTGTTATATTCTCCTACATTAATTTCACATTTCCACAAATGTAATGTGTTTCCTTTCAAATGGTATCAAGAATATGCATATCCTTGCTTCGGGTCCTGAGCTGCAGGCAGTTAGATTTGGGTATGTCATTTTAGGTGAACATTGAGGGAAAAGGGTCAGATCCTTTTGAAAAACAACTTCTGAAAGGGACCCAAGACACCAAGTTTATTGATAATCTTAAATATAGTTATTACAATATTTTCTACAGATCACAAGATGCAGAGAACTATACACCTCACATTTGCTGTCTGGCTTTGCTCATCTGGGGCCCTGTGTTTTGTACAATCGTGACTAAACACATGGCCCCAGATGAGAATTACACCCAAAATTTAAGCAGTTGTCTATGGATGGTGGTGGACCATCTGACATAAGAAAAAGGGTACCATGTGATTAATAAAACTAAAGATTAAAATCCAAGCATGTCACATGATTGCGCAAAACACAGGGCTCTAATCATTCATGACATATATTTGTGGTATTTTCACCCTCCCCTTTTTGACAGTCACATGAACAGTTTATACTGTCCGGTGACCTGCACCGAACAAATAGAGGCGGCAAGGAGACAGCATCATATCTGCAAGCTGCTCAATGTCTATGGGCATATGTAGAATACATATGTACATTTGAATTACATCTGTTTAGATTTAGGCATTTCTGTTTATCTTATGCGCTATTGGATAATATGTATGTCGCCTATATCTACTAAAATCAACTATTAACTAACAATACACGCATGTGTTAATGCTGTTAAATTACGTCATCATTTAGCTGTGAACTAATAAGCCGGCAGTCACAGAGACAGAGGCCGACTGAGGAGGTTTTTAACAAGCGGAAGTGCGCGCGCTGATTCTTGCTGACGGAGTTTAGGTGAGTTTCTGTTTTCATCTGGCTATACCTACCATACGGCATTATCGCAAAGCAAGCAACACAATAAACAAATGTTTTATCATTAGTCAAACTACAAGTTTACGGAATTGCGAGGTTGAATTGTAGAATGACCTCGCTGAGAACCGCTGTGTATCGCCGTTTCACTTCCCCTTTGTGGATACATGAAATTAAACATCAATTCGATACAATCGCGCAACTCTTAACGTTGCATGACCTTGAAGCATCATGTTTATGTAGAATGTCTGATGCTTTTCTGGTGGCTCATAGTTTTATTTAAACCCCTCCGCTCGCCCCTTCTATTTGAACCTGATTTTTTTGTTGTAAATATAAAGTGTTTTCAGGAATATGTCCTATTGTCAGCGTTGCTACGAACTTATACAAATAATGACTCCATTTAACAGGGTTACAAAAGGTTCAGGGGACGTCTGAACCATCTAAAAACAAAACGCTTCTGCTGAAAGCCATGTCTAATGAACACACACCCCTCCTCGCCCATGGGGTATGTGGTCTGTCAGCAGACAATGCAGTGTGTGGCATAGGGGCGTCAGAGGGCACTGGGGAGGCCAACACTCCTAATGCTGTACCTCGAAAGCTCAACACCTTCTTCGGGGTGATCGTGCCCACTGTCCTCTCCATGTTTAGCATTGTCCTCTTCCTCAGAACTGGTGAGTGCAGCATCTAGATGTCAGACAACTACAAATATAGGCTGTGAATGTGAAATTTATTTACATAGCGATGTGCAGTGATGCTTGCTGATGGTCAGAAACTGCTGTTGGCTTCAAGCTTTGCTAGATTCTTTTTAAAAAGTGTGTGTAACTGTGCATGCATGTGAATGCATTAGGTTAATATATTGTGGTCCTGTAACAAGACTAATACTGTGTAATGATTTCTCCTATAGGGTTTGTGGTTGGTCATGCGGGGCTCTTGCAGGGTCTTGTGATGCTGCTTGTAGCCTACACCATTATCTCCCTCACCATCTTGTCCATCTGTGCTATTTCCACCAATGGTGCTGTGCAGGGAGGTGGGGCCTATTGTATCCTTAACACCGGTTTGTTCTCACCCCCCAAAAACTTTTTTTTTTTTTTAGCAAGTGTTTTTTTATTCCTCTTAAGTATTAGTGCAGTTTAAAACAGCTATGCTTTTACTATTCAATCTTGATGCCACAGTCTTTACAGTAATTCTAGCCCTTATCCTTAAGGGAAATTTCACCACGATTTGAACATAATTTTCATCATCTCCAACACCAACCCAACATCGTGAAAATGGCGGGATTCTATGTTTTGTAGTCAAAAAGATAACCGTTTCTGATGACATCTGGACACGGTAAAGACATGGTGGACCCCAAGAAGAGTAGCTACTGCATGTTCAACAGCTAATGGGGATCCTAATAAACTAAATGAAACATCATCTGATGCATCCAGGCCCAGATTACCTAACAGACACGAAGGGGACATGCCCCGAGGCCCCCGACCTCCAGGTGTTTTGTGTTTTCCCAAAAATATTTTTTGGGGGGCCCTGGAGGTAGGTGCCCCGGGCCCCGGAATGCATTAGTCCAGCCCTGTGTGCATCATATGATTTAACCAACTGAGCAGGTTGCTATGCTGACTTTTGCCTGCTCATAGTTTTAAAACCACATGATTCACTCCAGATCAGTGATATTTAACCCCTTGACCTATTGTCTGCCAGTCATGATTAGTCGATCTTTGGGCCCAGAGTTTGGAGGAAGCATTGGCCTCATGTTCTTCCTGGCCAAAGTGTGTGCATGTGGAGTGTATGTGCTTGGTCTGGTAGAGGCACTACTTGACATATTTGGTCAGGATCCAGGTTAGTTTTGACATTCTATAATTAACAGCCCAATACTTATAATTCCTAGCATGCATGCCATGTTTTGTGGTACTGCTTTAAAAAAATCTACTGAATGTTTCTTAGAAGGTTGGTGCCTCATGCATTCAAAGGAGTCATTCCACCATGTGTCCATCTGACATCTTATCAACTTCTGTGTCCCACTCCCACCTCAGCGTCCTCCTCTGTGTTTCGAGTGCTTCCCCAGGGCTACTGGTACACAGTGCTGTACTCTTCCATAGTTCTCCTGCTGGTTCTGATGGTGTGCCTAGTGGGCGCCCACATCTTCGCCCGCACCTCCTTCCTCATCCTGCTGGTGGTGACCATCTCCCTTCTGTCCATCTACATCAGCCCCCTGGCGCTGACCACGCCCCTAAAGTTCCTCATCACCCACCAGGGCCCTGGCAACCAGACCCTCACCTACAATGCCAGCTACACAGGCTTCAACGGCACCACGCTGAAGGACAACCTGGGCTGTGAGTACTGGCTGCCTGGGGTCAAAGGTCAGGGACGGACGGTGCGATAGTACTTAGGTACACTGTATAGGGAACAGGGTGCTATTTCAGATGCATTCTAGTTATAGTAAGCCTTGATAGGGAAGTTGAACTGTATGTGTAAAAAGTCGTTAGTTTTATGGTGTGAGAGAGCTGTTGTAGAAATAGTGTTCTTCCTCTTTCTTATCCTTAGCGGGCTACACTGTGGACTACAGCACTGGTAAAGTCATGTCATTCGCCACCGTGTTCGCTGTCATGTTCACCAGCTGCACCGGAATCATGGCCGGAGCCAACATGTCAGGTACTGTCCACACACATTAAAACTCATGCCAGCTGGTGGATATTACAACTACAAATAGTTGTCATTAACAACTTTCCATATGCATTCTGAATCAAGGTAATGGAATCTTTTAGTTCCAGGGCAAATCCACGGTAACCAATTACGCTGAGACTCCAATTTTGTTTTACTTTAAAATGTATGCCAAAAAAAAACATTGATTTTAAAGTTTACAACTCTACACACAATGATCATGTTTATATATGTACATCTTCTTATTCATTACTTTATACATAAAAATGTAAAGGAGTCATTGTGAATTTGTTAGATATTACTGCATTGTCAAACTAGAAGCACAAGCATTTCGCTACATCTGCACAGTTGTACAATTTTCTATGGAAATTGTTAAAAGTAGTCTTGTGTTTTGTTCAACTTGGAGAATCAATGTGTTTTTGTTTGGTATACATTTTAAAGTGATAAATCTGAGTCTTAGCATAATTGTGTTACTATGGAATTGCCCTCCATTACTTCACATCTCATTTAAGCTTCACGTAGACTCAAACTTGACATGTTCCACCATCTTCCCCTCAATCTGTTGTCTGTAGGAGAGCTGAAGAACCCCAGTGCTGCCATTCCCAAAGGCACCATTATTGCAGTCCTCTACACCTTCATAGTCTATGTCTTGCTCTTCATCCTGGCCAGCTCCACATGTGAAAGGTCTGAATGGATGGGCTGTTATTGAGGCTTGGAATGGTTGGAACTCTGTCACCTATCTAATTTTCTCATAATTGAATACCTGCATATTAATCATACTGAAACAATGTAGTTTAATACAGCCAACTAATGAATGTCTTGTTTAGGACCCTGTTGGCTCAGGATTACGGGTTCTTCCAGCGTATAAACATCTGGCCTCCATTTGTCACCATCGGGATCTATTGTTCTGCCCTATCAGCAGCCATGTGCTCTCTGATTGGGGCGTCCCGGATCCTCCACGCCCTCGCACTGGACCAACTCTTTGGTAAGATGTTGTTGAACAAGTTTCACATTAAAAGACAGGCTATTTCTGCAACAGAGTAAAGGACATGTTTTTGTTTAATATAAAATAAGGAGCATGCTTTGATGTGTTACCCATAGGTTTTCCATTGGCTCCTGCTGCTATCACATCCAGCTCAGGCAACCCATGGGTGGCAGTGCTCTACACCTGGGGGTTGGCACAGGTGAGGAGAAGCGATGGGTGTATCGTATTTAGCTATGCAGTACTACTTTTAATATTCTACAGCCTCTGAGACTTGTGTCTTTGGTGTGACTGTGTAGTGTGTGGTGTTTGCAGGCCAGCTTAATGCCATAGCTGGCCTGGTGACAGTATTCTACCTGCTGGCCTATGCTGCTGTCGACCTGGCCTGTCTGGCTCTGGAGTGGGCATCGGCCCCCAACTTCAGGTAATCAAACACTAGCATCAGGCTGTACAATCTGTTATAAAAAAAAGAAGACATTGACCTCATTGTGTGATGATGCTGTCCTTAGTGAAGTAGTGTTTAACTAGAATACTTTTGACCATCAATGCCCAGTTTTCACCCATCTTTCACCTGTTTTACCTGTCTCCCTGTCTTCACCAGGCCCACTTTCCAGGTGTTCTCCTGGCACACATGTCTGCTGGGCATCCTAAGCTGTCTGGTGATGATGTTCGTCATTAACCCGGTCTACTCCTCAGCCAGCATCGTCCTCCTCTTACTGCTGTTGCTTTTCCTACACTACAGATCACCAACCAGCAGCTGGGGATACATCAGCCAGGCTCTCATCTTTCATCAGGTACCCACACCACACACACAGACTTGTGCCAGTACATACAAACACACACTTACAGTGGGGCAAAAATGTAGGAAACAGCGTAGAAAAATATTTTGCATCAGAAAATGAAAATCTGCTTTCTAAATTGGACAAGTTCAGGTAGTTCTTCCCCATTGCAAAATATTTTCTCTACTGAACACGACCCAGGAACTGGCCCATACAGTGGGGCAAAAAAGTATTTAGTCAGCCACCAATTGTGCAAGTTCTCCCTCTTAAAAAGATGATAGAGGCCTGTAATTTATCATAGGTACACTTCAACTATGACAGACAAAATGAGAAGAAATAAAATCCAGAGAATCTCATTGTAGGATTTTTTTATGAATTTATTTGCAAATTATGGTGGAAAATAAGTATTTGGTCAATAACAAAAGTTTCTCAATACTTTTATAAACCCTTTGTTGGCTTCACACACTGTTGCTGGTATTTTGTCCCATTCCTCCATGCAGATCTCCTCTAGAGCAGTGATGTTTTGGGGCTGTTGCTGGGCAACATGGACTTTCAACTCCCTCCAAAGATTTTCTATGGGGTTGAGATCTGGAGACTGGCTAGGCCACTCCAGGACCTTGAAATGCTTCTTACGAAGCCACTCCTTCGTTGCCCGGGTGGTGTGTTTGGGATCATTGTCATGCTGAAAGACCCAGCCACGTTTCATCTTCAATGCCTTTGCTGATGGAAGGAGGTTTTCACTCAAAATCTCACGATACATGGCCCCATTCATTCTTTCCTTTACACGGATCAGTCGTCCTGGTCCCTTTGCAGAAAAACAGCCCCAATGCATGACGTTTCCACCCCCATGCATCACAGTAGGTATGGTGTTCTTTGGATGCAACTCAGCATTCTTTGTCCTCCAAACACGACGAGGTGAGTTTTTACCAAAAAGTTATATTTTGGTTTCATCTGACCATATGACATTCTCCCAATCTTCTTCTGGATCATCCAAATGCTCTCTAGCAAACTTCAGACGGGCCTGGACATGTACTGGCTTAAGCAGGGGGGACACGTCTGGCGCTGCAGGATTTGAGTCCCTGGCGGCGTAGTGTGTTACTGATGGTAGGCTTTGTTACTTTGGTCCCAGCTCTCTGCAGGTCATTCACTAGGTCCCCCCGTGTGGTTCTGGGATTTTTGCTCACCGTTCTTGTGATCATTTTGACCCCACGGGGTGAGATCTTGCGTGGAGCCCCAGATCGAGGGAGATTATCAGTGGTCTTGTAGGTCTTCCATTTCCTAATAATTGCTCCCACAGTTGATTTCTTCAAACCAAGCTACTTACCTATTGCAGATTCAGTCTTCCAAGCCTGGTGCAGGTCTACAACTTTGTTTCTGGTGTCTTTTGACAGCTCTTTGGTCTTGGCCATAGTGGAGTTTGGAGTGTGACTGTTTGAGGTTGTGGACAGGTGTCTTTTATACTGATGACAAGTTCAAACAGGTGCCATTAATACAGGTAACGAGTGGAGGACGGAGAGGCCTCTTAAAGAAGAAGTTACAGGTCTGTGAAAGACAAATCTTGCTTGTTTGTCGGCAACCAAATACTTATTTTCCACCATAATTTGCAAATAAATTCATTAAATCCTACAATGTGATTTTCTGGAGAAAAAAATTCTTATTTTGTCTATCATAGTTGAAGTGTACCTGTGATGAAAATTACAGGCCTCATCTTTTTAAGTGGGAGAACTTGCACAATTGGTGGCTGACTAAATACTTTTTTGCCCCACTGTATGGGCCATTTCCTGGGTCGTGTTCAGTAGAGAAAATATTTTGCAATGGGGAAGAACTACCTGAACTTGTCCAATTTAGAAAACAGATTTTCATTTTCTGATGCAAAATGTTTTTCTACGCTGTTTCCTACTTAACAGGACCCTGGGGTGTGTCACTGCTGTCATACTTGATGCTTTGAATCTGGTTTCCACCCATTCCACCTCTCCTGTAGGTGCGTAAGTATCTGCTGATGCTGGACGTGAGGAAGGACCATGTGAAGTTCTGGAGGCCCCAGGTGTTGTTGATGGTGGCCAACCCTCGCTCCTCCTGCCAGCTCATCAACTTTGTCAACCAGTTGAAGAAGGGCGGGCTGTTTGTTCTGGGACACGTGAAGCTGGGAGATCTGGGTAATATTATATGGATGGTGACTGGAGTTCTGGTGCCAGCGGAATCGTGATTGACTTACAATAAATGCTTGTCATGTTTATGACCACGTGAAACCTAAAGCTTCTACTATTTGATACAAAAATGAGTAATCTACAGTAAGTGTGATATTCCTAGAAATATGACATTTCTATTCATAGACAATTCATTGAACATTTTATGGAAACTAGTCAGGCTCTTCTTTTGTTTGGGAATCAAGGCAGTCCAGTCACTCGGCCAGCCTCTCATCTGTGTTTCAGCCTCTCATCTGTGTTTCTCATCTGTGTTTCAGACACCCTGCCCTCTGACCCTGTCCAGCAGCAGTATAACTTCTGGCTGAGTCTGGTGGATAAGCTGGGGGTGAAGGCCTTCGTGGATCTGACTCTCTCCCCCTCTGTGAGGCAGGGAACACAGCATCTGCTCCGTATCACCGGCCTGGGTGAGTTACATATCCTCCTGCTTACCATTCTGGGTCGTATTGTTGTCCTGTTGATTTCTCCTCTTCACACACAACGGTGTCGGGAAGAGTATTGACACGACATATTCATTATAATGTTACTACTTTGGAAAATGGAACATAAAACAGTTTTACCCGTCAAGCAATATACTTTTTAGTGCATTTGATTATCCTCCTCCACTCTTATCTCTTCAAGGCGGCATGAAGCCCAACACTCTGGTCTTGGGGTTCTACGACAGTTGCACCCCTGAGGACTACTTCCTCCAAGACCCTGCCTTCTGTGAGTCAAAAGGGTCTGGAGGGGATGATTTTGGGGTGGATCTGCCCTCTCTGCAAGCCCACTTCCCCCCGGTCCGCCATCTGGAGAGCCCACGCTGGCTCACGTCAGAGGAGTATGTGGGAATCATCTCGGATGCCATCAAGATGAGTAAGAACGTGTGTCTTGGCCGCTATTTCTTCCAGCTGCAGGGAGAGGGCATGGGGACCAAGATGGACGGGGCCGCGAGGATCATCGACGTGTGGCCCCTCAACCTGCTGCAGCCAAGCAGCACGTCTGCAGCCTCCGTGGACGTGTGCAGTCTCTTCCTGCTGCAGATGGCGTGTGTTCTTAACATGGCCAGCAGATGGCGCCATGCCAGAATGAGAATATTCCTGTGTGTGGAGGCAGAGTCCAGCGACCAGGGTTGGGTGGTTAAAGAGGAGACCTACCGGGAGCTGTTGAGGAAGCTGAGGATCAGGGCCTCCATCAAGATAGTGCCCTGGGACTCTGTGGTGCAGCTCTACGGACAGAAACAGACACAGGACCCAGAGCTGGAGGGCCTGACGAAGCCGGCCCAGGCCCTTTCAGAGGACTTCCAGTCTGCAGTCAACAGGATGCTGATGGAGCACAGTGCTGAGGCTGCTGTCCGCTTCCTGTATTTACCACGCCCCCCTGCTCACTCCAGCCAATCACACAAATATCTCAGTCAGTTGGAAGCTGTGACTTATGGTTTAGGCCCAACCCTCTTGATTCATGGTCTCACCCCAGTCACGTGCACTGAGCTTTGAGTGTGTCACTATGTGTTTATGGGATCAAAATGTCATGTAATTAACTTCATCCTGAACATGATAGAAAGGGCAGTCTAAATGTTTATAATATGAGCTACTTTACATAACATACTTTTTAGTTAGAAAATAAACACACAGGCACACTACACAACGGGACCTATAAGTATAGCTCTGTTCCCTGGGCATGTAGTTTCACATCTTGTATTGTAACTCATTGACACATCCACTCATTTCTCAAATGAACACATTCAACACCTAGTCAGTCACAGTGGTACCTACCTACTTTCTGTAATATATTTATTTGTTAACTGTCATTTAATGGAGTACTTGTCTCATGCCTTTGTGTTGGTTGGGTAATAATATAAATACATTTATGCTGTGCCTGATATAGCAGATGTAGTTTTCATAAAAAAACTCTGCTCTGGAATTGACCGTGTGGCCAGAGAGTGACACTGATTCAGTGTGAGTGAATGTTACATGTCAGTAGATCAAATGGTCTGTTCTGTGGCACAGGACCAAAGAAGAATCATATGATAGGTTGAATGGTGATGGAGGGAAAATGGATTCTGAAATACAGAAAGGGCAACATATGCTAACTAGCTACTAGAATTTTGTGTTCCTTGTGTTCTTTTATTTGTTATTTGATGCTGGTACAATCGCTTTCCATTGATCCCTTTTCCCAGTGTATTCCTCTTCAGATTGTGACCCAGTTTGGGAGAGCTCACGAGCGTCTGTTGACCAAATGATCTCTTAGGATTTTGGGTCACTCACCAATTGGTCGTGCTTGAAATGCTGCTTCTTCGGACTACTATGTGGTCCATGATGAATTCAAACTTCCTGAAACCGCTATGAACTACATTAGTGCCTAATCCTTGACCATATTGTCATAATACACAAGCATTAAGCCACTGGCAGGCAGACTAAATATGGATTGCTGATGTATTTAGTCTAATTTATAATGCTTCACCCTTATACCAAATGCTAAGGATCATGCCATTCATTTGTTACTTGGGAAAAATATTTCTATTTTTATGCTGTCTTGCTATGCTTTTCTTATGTACAGATTTTGGAAACAATGTTACTGCAAGGAGTTTGGTATCTATGAAAACTATTTACTAATTTAGAGGCATGTAGTTGGCGCTATATGAAAGCTTACACATTTCACAACTTGTGGTGGGATGTTTGTGCTTAAGCAGAAATAGTTTCCTCTTTACAGTCTTATGAAGTTACTGTATATTTCTGACTCTGCTCAGAATCCATGTACTGTTCTCAGGTTGTGCCACACAGACTGTTCTCTAGAGTCTGTGGACTGATCAGTGAGTGCCAGACAGGCTGCTTGTGAGTTAATAAGGACTCTGTCCAAGCAAATGACTCAATAGAAAATGTCAAAAACCAAAGTAATTACATTAAACATGTGTTTTTATAACATACTGTTTCCTTTACACATATGTTACTCAGTAACAACAATTTGACAGTCATTTGTGAATGGGTTGGCAAAAGGCAATAAAATAAACAAAAGTAATTGTCTTTGTATTTATTTTTAAGAAAATCGAGATCACAAAAATGACAGTACAATTTTTGGTATCAACCGTAACATGTTAAGTCCAAATCAACCAGAACATGTTTAAGCGTTCAGTTATGTCGTAGTCTATATCCCTAATATGTATATAGCCAGAATATGTACTATAGAAGCCTGTTTGAGAGTTGCATCTCCCACAGATCATACTCTGCTGCACTCAGGTTATATAGTTCATGATGGATTTGGGGTCAGCTTGTTTACATCAACATTACACAATCTCTTTCCTATAACCAATACCTTTCAATGGCAGTCAATGCAAAAACAGTAACATTGATCAATTAGTTGTCTACATATGAAGTAAAACATATCAATTTCCAATTTTAAAGCACCACAAACGTTTCAGTAGCAACCTCCTTTGCACTCCTTAGTCCTCTTTGCTTGCAGAAAGTTCTGTCATTTCATCAATTTTCTTCTCCATGCTCTGTGCAAATTTCTCTGTCTGCTTCACACAGTAGGATGAAAGGCGTAGCCAATCAGGGAAGAAAATGGACAGAGCAATGTTCTGTGGGATGGCAAAGAGAGACTGAGATATTTACAATCAAATAAAATTGTCTAGTATATTCTGCATGGCTCATTTTTGGCTAAGGTAACAAAAACATTATAGAGTAGTTTGTTTTGAATATTTTAGTGGATAAGAGGAGTTCCTACTTGAAGAGCGTGAGAGACACAGCCACTGGTGTAGCTAGAGTGACCCACTGTGTTCAGAGCTTCACGGGCAAAAGCACTGGCACTCTTCAACAACAGGTTGGGGGGCAAGTTGTGGGTCATGTTAGTGTACACCATAAAGGGAGCCACACACTAAAGGAGAGGAAATTATGAAAACACAAGTGATTGGAAGAAACACAAAGATGCAAGGAAGGATACTGTAACAGGTGTGCATGTGATACAACATTCTTAAAGTATTTTACCTGAACTGTTATTCCCTGTGACTTGTACTCTGAATTCAGAGATCTGGAAAAATATGTCACAAAAATCTGCCAAGAAAAGAATGGATAACATTGATCCTCTGTAGCAGTTATAGAGCACCAGGATAGTGGGTTTGATTCCCGGACCATCCGTATGTAAAATGTATGCATGCATGACTGTAAGTCGCTTTGGACAAAAGCATCTGCTGAATGGCATATACAGTTGAAGTCGGACGTTTATATACATCTTAGCCAAATACATTTAAACACAGTTTCACAATTCCTGACATTTAATCATAGGAAAAATTCCCTGTCTTAGATCAGTTAGGATCACCACTTTATCTTAAGAATGTGAAATGTCAGAATAATAGTAGAGATGTATTTATTTCAGCTTTTATTTCTTTCATCACATTCCCAGTGGGTCAGAAGTTTACATGCACTCAATTAGTATTTGGTAACATTGCCTTTAAATTGTTTAGTTGGGTCAAACGTTTCAGGTAGCCTTCCACAACCTTTCCACAATAAGTTGGGTTAATTTTGGCCCATTCTTCCTGACAGAGCTAGTGTAACTGAGTCAGGTTTGTAGGCATCCTTGCTAGCACATGCTTTTTCAGTTCTGCCCCAAAAACTTATATAGGATGAGGTCAGGGCTTTGTGATGGCCACTCCAATACCTTGACTTTGTTGCCTTTAAAGCCATTTTGCCACAACTTTGGAAGTATGCTTGGGGTCATTGTCCATTTGGAAGACCCATTTGCGACCAAGCTTTAACTTCCTGACTTCCTGTCTTGAGATGTTGCTTCAATATATCCACATAATTAATCTCCTCATGATGCCATCTATTTTGTGAAGTGCACCAGTCCCTCCTGCAGCAAAACACCCCCACAACATGATGCTGCCACCACCGTGCTTCACGGTTGGGATGGTGTTCTTCGGCTTGCAAGCATCCCTCCCTTTTTCTCCAAACATAACAATGGTCATTATGGCCAAACAGTTCTATTTTTGTTTCATCAGACCAGAGGACGTTTCTCCAAAAAGTACGATCTTTGTCCCCATGTGCAGTTGCAAACTGTAGTCTGGCTTTTTTATGGCGGTTTTGGAGGAGTGGCTTCTTCCTTGCTGAGCGGCCTTTCAGGTTGTGTCGATATAGGACTCGTTTTACTGTGGATATATATACTTTTGTACCTGTTTCCTCTAGCATCTTCACAAGGTCCTTTGCTGTTGTTCTAGGATTGATTTGCACTTTTCACACCAAAGTACGTTCATCTCTAGGAGACAGAACACGTCTCCTTCCTGAGCGGTATGACGGCTACGTGGTCCCATGGTGTTATTACTTGTGTACTATTGTTTGTACAGATGAATGTGGTACCTTCAGGTGTTTGGAAATTGCTCCCAAGGATGAACCAGACTTGTGGAAGTCTACCTTTTTTTTCCTGAGGTCTTGGCTGATTTCTTTTGATTTTCCCATGATGTCAAGCAAAGAGGGACTGACTTTGAAGGTAGGCCTTGAAATACATCCAAAGGTATACCTCCAATTGACTCAAATGATGTCCATTAGCCTATCAGAAGCTTCTAAAGCCATGACATTGTTTTCTGGAATTTTCCAAGCTGTTTAAAGGGACAGTCAACTTAGTATATGTAAACATCTGACCCACTGGAATTGTGAT
Source organism: Oncorhynchus tshawytscha (assembly GCF_018296145.1). NCBI lineage: Eukaryota > Metazoa > Chordata > Actinopteri > Salmoniformes > Salmonidae > Oncorhynchus > Oncorhynchus tshawytscha. Next base: position 17,975,360 of record NC_056458.1, read on the forward strand.
ACAGTGAATTATAAGTGAAATAATTAATAATAATAAAAGTTAACAAGAAATTTGTGGAGTGGTTGAAAAATGAGTTTTAATGACTCCAACCTAAGTGTTTGTAAACTTCTGACTTCAACTGTGTATGCACTGATCAAAAAACTAAAGTGTTGGTCCCATGGTTCATGAGCTGAAATAAAAGATCACAGACATTTTCCATATGCGCAAAATGCTTATTTCTCTCAAATGTTGTGCACAAATTAGTTTACATCCCTGTTAGTGAGCATTTCTCCTTTGCCAAGATTGTCCATCCACCTGACAGGTGTGGCATATCAGGAAGCTAATTAAACAGCATGATCATTACCCAGGTGCACCTTGTGCCTGGGCCAATAAAAGGCCACTCTAAAATGTGCAGTTTTGTCACACAGCACAATGCCACAGATGTCTCAAGTTTTGAGACAGTGTGCAATTGGCATACTAACTGCAGAAATGTCCACCAAAGCTGTTGCCAGAGAATTGAGTGTTAATTTCCGTGAGAGGAATTACATATTCACCTGATTTGTTTGATTTGAATAGTTAACAATATATACTTAACAACAGTAAGACATTTCTGTCCTACTAATGCTGTGTTTTCATGGTTACTCTAGCTTCCTGCAGCTAGTCTGGGTGTTGAGGACATGGGTTTTTACTAGAGATAGCTTGAGCTGACAATTGATTGATGTCTTGGTGATGAAAACTAAACAGCCACATTCCATTCTATGATTAGTGGTGAATTGTGTATGCTTGAGTGAGAGAAAGTTAAGTGAAAGGGAATGGCACCTTGGTGGCGGAGTAGAGAGACAGCATGGGTTGTGGTTGAGCACCTGCCTCTGAAGACATGTTGATGATCAGACCGTTCCCTCTGGGAAAGACAGGACAGGTACATAAAGGGACAATTCCATAGATTGAAATCATTAATAAGATTCACATTTCATTGACATCACCATGATGCATATGTACCTTGAAACCATGCGTGGGAGAACCAGTCTGGTCATCTGAGGAATGATAACGCCATCAGTACCATCACCAACATCTCCATAATCACCAGAATCCTCTTTCACCCCCATCACCATCATCATCCACATCATGATCATCATGTTCAACAACACCAATGTTAATCTCCTAAATGTTAGCATTATATTTCTCACATTATGACCAAATATTAAAAGCTATGACTTTGTATGAGCCATACACTCGTTTAGAAACATAAACTAAGACATGGGCCATGCATAGAACTTCACAGAGGGAGTCTATAAGTCCTGACAGATCATCTCACCTGGGTAACAGAGAGGATGTTACAGTTGATCACCTGGGTGATTCTCTGTGTTAGGGAGGAATGAAAACACAAATTAACTCAACTATTAACTGAAGTTTTAAATCAAACCATAGTACATTATTACCTTGTTAGAATCAAAATGGCACCCAAAACATGATATATACAGTTGAGGTCGGAAGTTTACATACACCTTAGCCAAAAACATTTAAACTTCGTTTTTCACAATTCCTGACATTTAATCCTAGTAAATATTCCCTGTCTTAGGTCAGTTAGGATCACCACTTTATTTTAAGAATGTGAAATGTCAGAATAATAGTAGAGAGAATGATTTATTTCAGCTTTTATTTCTTTCATCACATTCCCAGTGGGTCAAAAGTTTACATACACTCAATTAGTATTTGGTAGCATTGCCTTTAAATTGTTTAACTTGGGTCAAACGTTTCAGGTAGCCTTCCACAAGCTTCCCACAATAAGTTGGGTGAATTTTGGCCCATTCCTCCTGACAGAGCTGGTGTAACCGAGTCAGGTTTGTAGGCCTCCTTGCTCGCACACACTTTCAGGTCTGCCCAAAAATGTTCTATAGGATGAGGTCAGGGCTTTGTGATGGCCATTCCAATACCTTGACTTTGTTGTCCTTAAGCCATTTTGCCACAACTTTGGAAGTATGCTTGGGGTCATTGTCCATTTGGAAGACCCATTTGCGACCAAGCTTTAACTTCCCTCAAGACTGATGTCTTGAGATGTTGCTTCAAAATATCCACATAATTTTCCTGCCTCCTGATGCCATCTATTTTGTAAAGTGCACCAGTCCCTCCTGCAGCAAAGCACCCCACAACATGATGCTGCCACCACCATGCTTCATGATTGGGATGGTGTTCTTCGGCTTGCAAGCATCTCTCCTTTTCCTCCAAACATAACAATGGTCATTATGGCCAAACAGTTCTATTTTTGTTTCATCAGACCAGAGGACCTTTCTCCAAAAAGTACAATCTTTGTCCCCATGTGCAGTTGCAAACACTGTTTTGGAGCAGTGGCTTCTTCCTTGCTGAGCGGCCGTTCAGGCTATGTCGATATAGGAGTGTGGATATAGATACTTTTGTACCTGTTTCCTCCAGCATCTTCACAAGGTCCTTTGCTGTTGACCTTGAATCGATTTGCACTGTTCGCACCAAAGTACGTTAATCTCTAGGAGACAGAATGCATCTTCTTCCTGAGCGGTATGACGGCTGCGTGGTCCCATGGTGTTTATACTCGCGTACTATTGTTTGTACAGATGAACATGGTATCTTCAGGCGTTTGGAAATTGCTCCCAAGGATGAACCAGACTTGTGGGGGTCCACAATTTTTTTTAATGATGTCTTGGCTGATTTCTTTTGATTTTCCCATGATGTCAAGCAAAGAGGCACTGAGTTTGAAGGAAATACATCCACAGGTACACCTCCAATTGACTCAAATGATGTTAATTAGCCTATCTGAAGCTTCTAAAGCCGTGACATTGTTTTCAGGAATTTTCCAAGCTGTTTAAAGGCACAGTCAACTTAGTGTATGTAAACTTCTGACCCACTGGAATTGTGATAGTGAATTATAAGTGAAATAATCTGTCTGTAAACAATTGTTGGAAAATTTACATGTCAAGCACAAAGTAGATGTCCTAACCGACTTACCAAAACTATAATTTGTTAAACAGGAAATTTGTGGAGTGGTTGAAAAACGAGTTTTAATGACTCCAACCCAAGTGTATGTAAACTTCCAACTTCAACTGTATACATAGACCATTAATGTGAGTGGGGGGGTGTGTGAATCCTACCTGCTCAGGGTTGGGAATGTCCAGGAAATGTACCAACTTGTCAGAATAGTTCATGCCGACATTGTTAACTGTAAATGAGGAGTGTCAGAATATATTTCTATGTAATTGAGTATTACATTTCACTACTAACATCCATTGAAAGAGAGAAAAGCTACAGTGCCTTGAGAAAGTATTCACACCCCTTGATTTTCCCCACATTTTGTTGTGTTACAGCCTGAATTTAAAATGGATTAAATTGAGATGTGTTGTCACTGGCCTACACATAATACCCCATAACGTCAAAATTGAATTATGTTTTTAGAAATGTTTACAAATTCATTAAAAATGAAAATCTGAAATGTCTCAAGTCAATAAGTGTTCAACCCCTTTGTAATGACAAGCCTAAATAAGTTCAGGAGTAAGAATGTGCTTAACAAGTCATAATAAGTTGCACGGGCTCTGTGTGAAATAATAGTGTTTAACATGATTTTTGAATGACTACCTCATCTCTATACCCCACAAACACAACACAATGTGGGTGTATGAATACTTTCTGAAGGCACTGTATGTTGACGGTAATAAGAGCACATTCTACATTTAATTGCAGACTAGCTTTAGTTCCTTTCTCATTTCCTGATTGTCGTCCCCTTTTTGACTCCTTGTTCTCTTCCTCCTATATATCATTGCCATAGGTTCCCTACCCAGGATGCCTATGTCCAGGTCCTGTAGTGCCTCAGCTATAGCAGGGTAGATGTCATGGCCCTCTGTGAAGTCTGTCTGGATGATCTGGGTCTGGCGTCCATGTTGGCTCTCTGGAACAAACATATTGACGTACAATTTCATATAAAGGGACAATTACATTTGCATATTGATCTTTTGTACCTCAACTCTTCATTTAGTTATGTTTTTCCATCTCAGCCCTTCACTCACCAATCTCCTTGGCGACAATGTGGAGTTTATCTTTTGACCGGCTGACCAGTACAATGTCCAGACCTCTTCTGGCCAACTGTAGTGTCCAGGAAGAAAGGCAAATGTTACGTGAGTAAACACTCATTTTACAAAGCACTTGAATTACATGCTTATGCATTCTTCTATCTCATCTGTACACAGGCGAGAATCAGTAAAGACTCACCTCATTTGCATAAGCTTTGCCAATCCCTGAGGTAGCCCCTGTGACAACTGTAGAAAGGAGATCATGGTCAGAATTAGTTAGTCCGCAGACTTCCATAATTACATATTACTACTATTGTTGTGTCTCCTCATCCTCTGCAGTGAGAGGTCTCTGAGAGAGGTCAGGTCGGACATTGGGTATGACTGCAGGATGGAGGAACATTCCTTTCTTTCAGAATGCTGGCAGGAATGCTGCTATCATGGTCTGCTCGGTGGAAGCATACTATCGTTTGTCATCAGATACTTGTAAAATTGTTTTATAGTGGCCTTTGTCAAGCACTGGCAACAACTTTTCTCCAACTGCTGCCAAAAATGTAAAAAGATGTGCTGCAATAACCAACAGGAAAGTTAAGTTTCCAAATGAGACTGAAGTGGACCATTGCCCACACAAATCCTGTTCCACCTAACAGCAGATATCATCTTGTGCACAGGGCAAAATAGTGAGCTGTAAAGTGGAATGTGACCTGCCTCTCTCAGTCTTCCATTGAACAGGGCTAGGGTAAGGTGCACAGGGGAAACATGATACACTCCGGGTGGGTTGCACCAACATGGTTTAAATTAATCTAAGTTTTGTTTTTTTGTATTATTTATTATTGTAATTACTTAACGTTAATGACCCATTTATTATTTGTCCGCTAACCACCTGATCATGGCACGTCAAAGTTCAAATTTCTCCGCTTATGAAAAAAACTATTGTCGGAGCTGATGGAGGAATTTAGTAACGTACTGGAGGATATAAAGACAGACAACACCACTGTCAAAAAGAAGGAAGACGCCTGGGCAATTTTATGCGACAAATTTAATGGATCGGCACGGATTAAAGAGAAGAGGGACCCAAATTGGATGATTGGCCTCCGTCCAATGGAATTGATCCTCTCTCCCAGAAGATATGCGAGATGATTCCTCAGCAGTTTGCCCCTCTCCATAACCCCTATGATAACGACGGACAACTTGACCCACCAATATTTAGTAAGCATAAATAACTGTTAAATATCAATGCCTATAATGCATGTTAAAACTAACGTTAACACTACTTCACTACAATGTTACCGTTGTCAGGCCCGTTACAGCATGTTGCATAACATCATCATTCGTACCAAGGCAATATCATAAACCCCAATTCAATTGTTGTACAAAATGGGCACGTAAATAGCCTACTAATGAGTTAATTATCAGAAAACTCAACAGGTCTCTAATTATTCTCTGAGGAACTCGTTTTGGTCTCTCCGCAGTAGATATGCTGTCATTTAATCAGTTAAACCACCTCAAGTGGCAGTTTAGAATTAATCTCCAATCTAAATGTATATAATTTGTCAAATTCATTTAGCAACAGGTTTACAATTCATCTAGGTTTAAAGTGAAAACTAAACGTAGATTAGAGGAATGATGTAATATAACTAGGATTAATTTAAAACTAGGTTTAACATTTGGTGCAACAAGATTAATAGATAAACCTTGATTTAACCCAGTTTAAGAGTTAATCCATGTTGGTTTTACCCACCCTCAGTCTACTGTAGTAATTTGTTTTTATCTTGTAGAGAATGTCTAAAGAATCATGTAAAATAGCCATCACTGTGACTAAAAAGAGAATGCATTTATTTTCATAAATAAACAAATATCAGTCTACTGTAAAAATAGCTTCCTTTACATAACATGTAGCCTGCCTTACCTGCCCATTGTCCATATGCCTTTAAATCAGTTTGCCAAACTTTTGACAGCACATACACTCTGAATCCACACCAGCAAATCCAGGACCATTTGAGCATGTAATACAGCACTGTGAAGCCACCTATGAACATCAGTCCCCTCACAAGCATCGAGTCTGATACAGTATCCATGTCTGGGCAAATTTCACTCACACTTCAGCAGACAGTTCTTCAAAAATATGAACTTTCGCTGGTTTTATAGTAGAAATGAACATGCTTACTTAGACATACAACGTGCAACGCTCCGCCCAAGAATCTTGATCTAATCGGCGCATTGGTCAGGAATATTTCCTGGTGCGTCATCTCAGCAAATCAATAGGCAAAAGCAGTATGACGCTTTTCCGCACCGTAATCTTCGTCCTCCACAAGAGCAATACCAAAGAGGAAAATGCGAAGCGAGAGGTTTTACTCTGGCCCAAAAATGCCCAATACATTTCTATGGGTTTATTTTGGACCTGAGTTTGTCGCCTGCCTTCCAGCATTTGGGACAATGACTCCCATTGTTAGGGCGGAGACATGGTCATATTGTCATTATATATAGAGCTCTGGCTATACAAATACTACAGTTTATAGCTTCCTGTGAAAATCAGTGTAACTGCAAAAATATACTTAAGTATCAAAAGTAAAAGTAGAAATCATTTCAAATGTCTTATTTTAAGTAAACCAAAAGGCACGATTTTCTTATTTTTTAAAAACTTTATAGATAGCCAGGGGCACACTCCAACAATCAGACATAATTGACGAGTGAAGCATTTGTGTTTAGTGAGTCCGCCAGATCAGAGCCAGTAGGGATGACCAGGGATGTTATTTTGATAAATGCATGAATCGGACCATTTTCCTGTCCTGCATTGAAAATGTAAGGAGTAGGCTACTTTTAGTTGTCAGGGAAAATGTATGGAGTAGGCTACTTTTAGTTGTCAGGGAAAATGTATGGAGTAGGCTACTTTTAGTTGTCAGGGAAAATGTATGGGGTAGGCTACTTTTAGTTGTCAGGGAAAATGTATGGAGTAGGCTACTTTTAGTTGTCAGGGAAAATGTATGGAGTAGGCTACTTTTAGTTGTCAGGGAAAATGTATGGAGTAGGCTACTTTTAGTTGTCAGGGAAATGTAAGGAGTAGGCTACTTTTAGTTGTCAGGGAAAATGTATGGAGTAGGCTACTTTTAGTTGTCAGGGAAAATGTAAGGAGTAAAAAGCACATTATTTTCTTTATGAATGCAGTCAGGGTTGAGTAGGTTACTTTCTAAATGTAATCCGTTCCGTTACAAGTTACCTGTCCAAAATTGTAATCAGTAACGTAATTTTTGGATGACCCCAAACTCAGTAAAGTAATCTTATTACATTCCATTACTTTTAGATTACTTTCCTCTTAAGCGGCATTAGAAGAAGACAAAAATGTATGTTACAAATTTAAATACATCTTTTGCAGGATAAATCAATGTTAAAGTTTACATAGCTGGCCATATATGGATGTTAAAATATACTTTATGGGTTGGTTATGTGGCTTCTTCTAACCCATCACTTTCTACTACATATAATAATATGATTACATTCTATCTTTACATTAAAACCAAAGTCTATCAGAATTCCAGTCATTCCAATAAATGTTATACCCCTTGACCTTCAAGAATAGGACTTGGAAATACAGAAGTATAGATTAGACAAATTGTTTTACCTGAGCATGACCCCAAAACCAAGGACTTATTAGCTAGCCCTACTCTGTTGTTTATGATTTTGTTGTCATGGAGGACTGATTGGGCTCATTGATTCGAGTTGAAAAATAAGTGCTGTGGGTGTGCAAAGCTTTCATCGAGGCAAAGGGTGGCTACTTTGAAGAATCTAAAATATATTTTGATTTGTTTAACACTTTTTTTGGTTACTACATGATTCCATATGTGTTATTTCATAGTTTTGATGTCTTCACTATTATTCTACAATGTAGAAAATAGTACAAATAAAGAAAAACCCTTGAATGAGTAGGTGTTCTAAAACTTTTGACTGATAGTGTATATATAATGTATAAGTCCAAAAATAGATGTAGCAACTACAGATTGCCAATTTAAGTCTATCAAAAGTGCGGAAGTTTGAGAATATGTCTACTAGGCCTATGGATTTTTTTTTTTATCAGCATGAATTGGATTGAGCAATAAAAGCCCCGCTTTTAATCCATAGGCTTGGATCTGCACTATGTAGATGTTGCAAGAGCGCATTTTCACTGGCTGTCCACTGGTTTCAAAAACAATGATTAATGGGCAGCTTAAACTTCTTGAATTCAAACATTATTGGGTTCAAATACACATTAAGATTTGTGAAGAGCCATCCACAACAACCACAATCCGTAAGGCGCAAATAGCTAAATGAGAGAGCAGCAGTGTGATTCACATCAATGCGCTAACGTTATGTAAATATCTGTAATGAAACAGGCAGGGAGCAGGTCTCGAACCCTCGACCCCTAGGTCCGGCGCACTATCGACTGTGCCGCAAAAGCATGCTCGTGCGGCAGAGTCAATTTCCGCACTTATAAACCCAGGCTCGTTACACTACTCCCTCCATTCAAAGAGCGCGTCCTCGCGCTAGTTTGCGACTCTACGTCTTACAGGAACGCGCTCACCGGTCAAGCACACGCACTGTCGTGGATGCGAGGTCCGATCACTTCTTCCAATGTAATGAAACAGCATATCGCCGTAGACTACACCACTATTGTCGACCTTACCTCCAAGCGTTTATTTCAAATTGTATCATCTTTGGATGCCGACTGTAGTCGCACCATTGGAAGATTTAGCTTGGACTGTAGCCTACAAAAGTCTATTCCTGCTCTTTTCCCGCGATCCATCAAACACATTTGGTGTGTCATCAAAGTATTCTCTGATTTGTTGTCAGACTCGCTCAGGTCGAACAAATTTAAATGTGCGCCTTTTTTAAATGCTGTTTTGAATGTCATTGAGAAAACAGAGAACTGTCAAAGATTTTTTTTCTCACAAATACCCTTTCAGAATTTAAAAGTAATCCACGAAGTAATCATCTAGTTTTTCCAAAATATCCGTAATCTGATGACGATATTTTTGCTGCTAATGTAACAGATTACAGTTACCGTTTTTTGTAATCCCTTACATGTCATTTGTAATCTGTTACCCCCGACCCTGAATGTAGTGGACTAAAAGTAAAAGTTCTCAAAAATATAAATAGTGAAATATAGATACCCCCCCAAAACTACTTTAGTAGTACTTTAAACTATTTTTACTGAAGTACTATACACCACTGGGGAAAATGAATGGAGTTTTTATAGGGTTTTTGGATAAATGCCGAAAATACGGTCTGGGGTAAACACAGGTTTAAGAGATCTTATCTGTTTTGTTCTATGAGAATCTTAATAAACTAACTTCACTTTTTTTTAAGCATTTATGTAATTAAAAAAAGGACATAAAGCACATAAAATGCTTCATAATTCATAAAGATCATGTTAACTGACTGATATTATCTCATAGAACAAAACATGTGATGTTTATTCCAAAACCCTATTCTTTCCCCATTCATTTCCCCATATGAATGGCTGAATGACCAGAGGTAACTCATATCCGTTTTTTAGGACTACAAGCTGGCGAGCTCTATTGGTATGACATCAATTCCAATGTCATGTTCAAAGTTCACAATTTTACCAATTGTAGGTGAGAGCAGAACTACTTTGAAATAGTTTTGACTGTGTTTAAAACTTGGGGACATACAACATGGGCTCCTTCACATCGTCTACACATGTGGCATTGCACTCTTATCAATACAGTGTAACAAGCAATCAGTTATCTGTAAGTTGCGTGGCTCCATTGTAGAGGCTGTGCTTGTTATGTACTTTGTATCACTTGCTTGTCCTATGCAGATAAATGACCAAACGCTATACTGGCAGATTAACTCATTGTGTGTGGTGATGTTTAAAAACAACATGTTTATGTTATGCTTATAGATAAGCTAAAAATGTGCGTGAGGAAGTGTTCATTATCATAACTGAGAGTGTGACGTCTGCTGCTCAGTAATGTACATTCATCCCTGTGATAGCTTTAGGATTTGTTCACTGTACAAACGGTGTGCTTCCCCTCCATGCAATCTCCATAGTTTTATAATAACCTCCATAATCTTTGGTTTATGATAAGGTAATACACTTGTAGGCCTACTAATATCATTGAGATGTTTCATATTCTTTAAACATGGATACCCTCTGCCCCCTGCAAAAGGTTGACATGAAAAATTTGTTAGGCACTATATTTGAAAAAAGAACGTTTGCACTCAGGTAAAGGTTAATGAAGAAGAATGAATAGGGAAAGGCTTTTCTTCAAGTTTTGGCAACGCTACTACTGGAGCCTATAGGTGCATGTTATGGAGCAGTTCATGTTGAGCGAGAGAATTTGATAGAATCTGATTGTACTGCAAGTCCCTGTCCCTCAAACAATCAGATGTCAATCCTATGGTTTGGATAGGGCTTTTACATAACATTCCAAGTGTTGTTGCAGTATGGAGTGTGTATAAATGTATGGAAATAATGGAATGAAGAATGGAAGCTCTGTTCAGTCAAATGAATACAGTACAGCACAATGCTATGTAGGCCTATTACTATACGAATCAAAGTTAGATCATTATGACGGTCAAAGATAAAAGTAAAAAATAAAGTCAATATAAAAATAAAAAACAGTTATGGAGGGAGAGTCGCTCTGAATTGGAGTCAAGTTAGATGACTGAATGTAATGTAAATGTTGAGCAGCTTCACTGCAGGTAGATTGTATGTTTTAATATTCACCAAAAAAATCGAAACATCTGACCATATATGCTATATAACACTAGAGGGAGCCAGCAGAATTGCCTTTCCTGGCACCTCAGTCTAGAAGCAGCCAACAGAGAGACTGATATTTGTTGAGTGGTTGAAAAACAAGTTTTAATGACTCCAACCTAAGTGTATGTAAACTTCCGACTTCAGATTCAATTTTAGCCTCAGAGCTTGATCAGATTCAATCGCATCCTCAGAGGCTGATAAATCAGGATCCTGTCTTGTAGGCTGTTTCATAGGTGAAGCTCCTTGCAGGCAGATTAGCAGACAGTGCATTATGTATATCATCAAGATTGGGTACGCTCTATTCCTGGCAGGATGATCAGATTCAATAGTAGCCTCAGAGGCGTATAAGTCAGCCTCCAGTATTTAAGTTATAAGTTATGTCTCAGCCTCCAGTATTTAAGTTATAATTTATGTCTCAGCCTCCAGTATTTAAGTTATAAGTTATGTCTCAGCCTCCAGTATTTAAGTTATAAGTTATGTCTCTGCCTCCAGTATTTAAGTTATAAGTTATGTCTCAGCCTCCAGTATTTAAGTTATAAGTTATGTCTCAGCCTCCAGTATTTAAGTTATAAGTTATGTCTCAGCCTCCAGTATTTAAGTTATAAGTTATGTCTCAGTCCCATTTGACTCCTATAATCATATAGGATAGGTTCCAAAATTTGCCAGGATTTTCTTTTGGATTCTAATAGGATAGGATTTTTAATAGGATTTTTGGACTCAGGCCGAATCCTGATTTATTAGCCTGTCAGGAATGGCACTCACCCACTGTAAATCAAAATATTATCCACAAAACATGAAGTGTTATATACATATCAGTTATGCACGCTAACAACCAGCATAGACAAGCAAGCTTGCTTGCTAGCTCACAAGACTAGCCAAGTTAGCTGCTTTATTCTTTGCATGCGATTGGTTGTGGCTTTAGGTTCAGCACCAAGCCTGGAAGACAGGGCTGTCTGTCAGGCATCATTCAGGGCTTAAATGTCCCACGAGTGCATAGTGATCAACGCAGCCACAGGGCTACTTGATGAAGTGCATATGAATGAAGGATGCATGGTACTTTTAATTATCTCTTAATCTCCACAAAGAGACCTGTCTTATTCGCGCCCATCTCAGTGAACTAATCGATTGCGGAGGACGAGACTAATTCATTGCGGAGGCCGCAGGGATGGCACAGTCCAGGAAGAAGGGGAGTGTGGCTGCACAATGCACTTCTCTCTCCAGAATGCGCCCTCTCCCGCTAATTTGTGCACGTTCATTGTTTCATAACTTCACTGTGTGAATTGTTTGCGTTTGATTGTTAGTGTCTATCAATTCCCCATTACATACGCCTATATCACCAGTAGTTAATTTACCATTAATTCCTATAATTTCTAATCTACAATGTTTGTTTGGTTATGGTAATGTCTGTTAATGCATTCATAATACTATTATTCTAGATTTTACCATTCTCATTTTCGGACTGGACATGTTGTTTGCAGAGCGCACAATCTATGCTACACTTTTGATAAACACGCTTTGGTTTTATTCCATTTACGAGTTTTGTCAATTTAGTCATTGTCTTTTGTTTGGAGCCTCCTGTCAATGTGGAGTAAGGATGCGCACATGATTATGCATAGAAGTAGGCCTATAGGCTGCCTGGTCTGCGTGCAAATGTAGGAATATAAATGTTCCCATTTGGGGATCTGATGGTATTTCTGATTGGCTTAATGCACAACCACTAATGAGCTGTGTAGCTTGTTAGAGTAATGTTTTCTTCACCTCAAACAGCAAGCAAACAAAGTCTGTTTTTACATCCATTGAGAATGACAATAATTCCTCAATGTATTTGAAAAATATTTCCAGCTCTTTCCCTTTCGATAACCACTCAGTATGAAAGGGAAAAATGTAATGCTCTGATCCAGTGGAAACATCATAAAATAGGCCTACCTGATTACCTCTTACCCCTTGAACAAATAGCCTACAGCTTTGTCTGTCCAGGGATCCCAATGTTGCAAGCAGGTTTAGGCTGGACCCAAGTTAATAGTTGATATGTTTTAAGTTCGTCGCAGACAGGCCATGCATAGCCAATGTGATGTTTATTTTTATCAGGATATTTTCTACCTGCAGGCTGAAATGTTTTTATTTGTTGGCTTTATAGGCAATTTTTTTACAAACTGTTATTGGCAATGGCAGTAGAAGTAACTTTTTAGGTTTGTATCATTTTCATTTAGATTTGGACATAATTTTGATTAACCACATGACATTTTGAGATACGAAGACATTATTATAAATTAAATTAATCTGTTCCACGAAAATGTGCATATGAAAACCATAACTGGCACAATATCGGTAGAAATGGTAAGATAAATTGGCATTCCACATGAGAAAGTTTACCGACTCCTTGTGTAGCCTGCTCCGGCAACTTCAGGAGAGTAATGGCAGAATCTACAAAAGCCAGTAGGAGCGGGAGGAGAATAGTCAGGACAGCTTCAGTTCTCCCTTTTATGGTTATCTTGATCTCTGGCTCCATCTTGAGTAATTTGTTTGTAATTTCATCAAACAGTGAGCTTAAAGTGTCAGACAAGCTCAATAGTTTATTTTATTAAAACACATAGGGTATTGTCTATATAAGGAAAAATAGACGTTTCACATTTTCGACCAATCAATTTGTTGAAACAGACGAAGTGCTGATGGCTTGACTACTTTTTGCGAGTGTCGGCTCACTTGACCGCAATGTAAATATCACAGTAGCCTCTAGCCAGTAAGCAAAAACTATTTAACAATCCAAGCAACTTTTCTTCTAAAACATAGCATTACACGGTTGAATAATGCAACCAAACCATATTACACTCTTGAATAATGCCACAATTCACAAGCATGTGCAGATAATTAAAGGGTTAATTTTCTCCTCTGTACACATTAGCTGACAATACACAGCTAACTCCTGCTAGTTAAGCAGTCATGCAAAGAAACAGAAAAAATACAGTTGAGATTTAAAGGTACAGCGACAATTTCAGAATGTTACAGGCTGTTATTACAATTTCAGGTAAAAACTCAATAAAACAAGTCCTAAAAATAAGGAAAATGTATGTAAATTTAAGCTGTTTCAAAAATATTTCTCTGCTGTTGCAATTTGTACTGTAAGAGTGTTGGCTCAACAATAACATTCTGTTTACACTGTCCTGCTTAGAGGGGGGCAATTGTCCAGCGAGTGTCATGCGCTACTTCCGGAGGTGGTGGTTGAGACGTGACACGTTTGCAAGTTTACATTGCAGTAATATGTGTGTATATGTGTGTATTTTTGCGCAAAGTCTACTAATTGTGAAGTCCTTCTAAGTTTGTTTCACAAAGCCTATATTTATGGAGTGAGACCAGGCAGCTGGCTGACCCACTTGATTTCAGCAGCCTGCTCCACTCTGCTCTGCCCTGAAACACTCATCTGGATTTATGCAACAGGCAGGCCCCTGGAAGTCCTGGCTGTACTCACCTTATGGCGACCTTAATACAGATACACTGGTTCTGCCCATTTCATCTTGCTGGGAATCAGTATCGACCTCTGATTTACTCTTAACCTTACGAAGAAGTACTGAATCTTTAGATGCCAATTGTGTCCCGATGGTGCCTTGAACATGAATGTAGGTCCCTAGGCCCTCATTGTGACCCTTTAACAGTTAAACAATTTCCCTGTAGTTCTACTCCAACATTGCATGTCAGTATATAATTGCATTGTTACTTAACTGTATAATGTTCAACCTACATAATGAATTACGCAAACTCACTCAAACAATCACATGTAGTTTTAGCCTGCTTATTCGTTGTCGAGTCATTCCTCATAACCTACAGATGCCGTATCTTAATTTGGTCATCCATTTGTTGCAGGAATTTTCCTGCAGCAGGAAATGCACATTTGCAGTCTATTCAAGCTTTAAAAAAGATTCTAAAGTTTGTAATTTGATTTGCCCTAAAATGCATAGCTCCTAGAATAGCTCCTATTACTTCATTGAGATATTTTATGGAGTCACCCGATCAATATGAGGGGGGATGGGTGATGGGGGCTGTCTGCCGTGTACCTAAGCTGCTTTCGTGTTCCTTCCTTCTACAGGTCTGCTTAATAGCAGCCAATTGATTAATTCAATTTGACTTAAAGCTTAGAGAAAAGGAGAGAAGACGAAAAGTGAAGGCAGTCCAAGACAGATCATCCAAGGATTTTTGTAACCAAACCCATTGTCAATTGACCATGCCTTTTCCTACTACCGCTCGTCAGCCTTTTTCTGTTCTCTGATTTTAAAGAGCGTTGCCTTCCAATATCACTTTGCACTATTTGCTACTGCTTCACTTTGTGATGTAGATGGATGTGTGTAGAGTGTAGATGGATGTGTGTAGAGTGTAGATGGATGTGTGTAGAGTGTAGATGGATGTGTGTAGAGTGCATTGGTACTCTCATTGCCCTCGATGATCTGACTTTACAGTGCTATTACGAGACTGTATGAAGACCAAATTACACTTTGACCAGAGGCTCTTCATGTGTCAAAAGAGTGTGTTCTCTCCTTGCCCTTCGGTCCTGGGTGCCCTCTCTGTGGTAGCTATAGCGGAAGGGTCAGTATCAGGGCTTTGCTATCTGTGGGAGGCTCTATCCTTGCGTGTAACCTTGCTTTGAGGCGATCTCTGTCAGTGCTGTCAGCCTGTCTCGCATACTGCTAAGAGGCTTGCAGGTAGTGGCCCAGTTTAGCAGGACCCCATCGGACTAATCTTATTAGGTCAACTGGACTCTATCAATTGCTAGATAGAAGAGCACACAGTCATATAGACCATGTGGTTAGCACATGACACGTGACACTTGTGATCATACAATCAGAAAGCTGTGTGAGAGCATTCTCATGATATGTGTGTGTATGTGTGTGTATGTGTGCGTGTGAGATTTTTTTTCTCTAAGAAGCAGTCAATCACAGTCTAATAAACGGTGCCATTCACCCCACCCCTCTGGTTTTCCAGGAAATCCAGCTGTATAGCAGGCCATTTCCAGGTAGCCATGTAACTACCATGTACATTGCTGCATCTGTGGACTGGCCTGTGTCAAAAATTTTTAATGTATTTTCAGCCCACTATGGGGACGGACCATCCCACTGGGCAAAAACTGGTTGAATCAACATTTTTTCCCATGTAATTTCAACCCTAATTGGATTTGAAAACAAATCAACGTCAGAGAATTTCATATTATTTTTTGTAATTTTTTTTCACATTGAATTCATGACAACTCAACCAAATGTAAATCCAAACAAGACTTTGAACTGACATCTGTGCCCAGTGGGAAATGTCTGTTTACTGATAGCTTTATCACTATCAGCTCCTTGAACATTGTCCTCTATATATAATGGCATATTATGAGAGGATTCTCACAAAACATCCTCTCGTACTAAATACCACTTAAACAATACTAAAGCTCTCTACCTGTACCTTGCATATAAGCTGTTTTTCTTTCCTTAAGCCCCCCTCTCATCCTCAGTTGTCTCCTCTCTGCCATTATTCTGTAAACACCTGTAAATGGCACTCAGACATCACATGAACAATAGATTAAGTAAACAATGAATAAAACAAATGGCAAACTGTGTGACAGTGTAACAAAAGGATGCAATCAAGATCTTAAAGTAATTGATTTGGTGTGATGACAAAGGAAGCTATACTTATCCATTTAAGGAAGTGAAATCCCCTTCGCTATGTCTCACAGCCAATCCAATGGAACGGTTGTTAGGCGGTCGGGCGGAGCTAAAGAACAGGGGAGTGAACAAGGAGGGACACCAAACCAATCAAAGCCCATCAGAGATTCTTAATTGGGAAAAAGTCTGTCCTCTCCTCGACTCCTCCATCCTCCTCTCCTCTCCTCCAGTGAACCGGAAACCGATAAGTGGTTGCCATATGTAGGAGAGTGTCAATAATTTTTTCTCTAGTGGAGGATGCTCAGGTGTATCATACCGCGGAAGAGTTTTGAAATCCCCTTTGAAATAGCTGTTTTTTAAATTTAAATACGCTACTTTTCTTTTTATCAATAAAATGTTGAGCATAACTATACATTTCTTTACACGTATATTTTGGGATTCCACCTCTGTAAATGTAATTTGCCGGATGACGCGCTAGTGGTGAAGTAGTCTCATTTCATACAAGCGCATTTGTTTCTACATTTCCTCTCCTCGCCTCTTCTCCCCGATTACTTTTGACCTTTTTTAAAAGGAGGCAAGGAGAGGACAGAGGAGACGATGCAAGGAATCGAGGAAATCAAATTGAGGTTCTCCCCATGAGATATGTTTTAGCATGCAATGTCTGTGTCCCTTTACCTTCTCACCACCTGATCAGTCTAACCACTAATGGGCATGTCCAGGTTTACGTTGGGTTATGGCAGCAGTCTGCACTGTTCGTCATAATGACGAAGACATATGTCGCATAATCCAAAACACGTAAGCATGCAAGCTTTCCTGCCTGAACCAACACTTTGTAGAAGATGCAGAGCGGTGCACAGGACATCTAACATCTTTCCTGCCTGAACCAACACTTTGTAGAAGATGCAGAGCGGTGCACAGGACATCTAACATCTTTCCTGCCTGAACCAACACTTTGTAGAAGTTGCACAGCTGTGTACAGGACATCTAACATCTTTCCTGCCTGAACCAACACTTTGTAGAAGTTGCACAGCTGTGTACAGGACATCTAACATCTTTCTGCTCTGGCATGTTTAATTCTAGTTGTTTTTCGGTCTGACACTGCCTCCTTGAATAAAACTTCCATTGTTACTCTGGTGTTGGTGGAAGCCACATTGTTACCTTTGAGCTCTAAGTTCTTGTAATAAAATAACATTTGTTGTGTGACCCTGGGATAGGTAGAACACATTCCCTTACTTTCACCCTCCTTCCCTTCCTTTCTGATCCCTTCTTGCTTTCCCTCCCCCACAAGCCTTAACTGCACTCTCAGGGCTCCAACACTGTTACTTATGGATTAAAAGCTAAAGCCAGTTGAGAAGTCAAAGCTTCCCTGTCCCCCCAGCCCTTCCCTACACTTCACCTACTCTCTTTCACCAAGTATCAGTCTATCTATTTGTTACCAGACTGGGTGAATCTCACCCTTCTTCTCACATCCTGATTAGTCCCTTGCTCCTAGGTTTGGGGCAGGTCCCAGTCCAAAACAGGGGTAGTGACCACAAGGACTAGATTACAGGAAGCCTGTGGATTTGTTTTTAACAAGAGGATTCTAAAAACAAGAGGAAATATGTAAAAATATGTAAAAAACTTTTTTCCACCTTACTTGGATTACTATTTATTTTCATGCCTGCTCTACTGCTGAGTCAATCTGCTCATCACCTGGATTCCTGTCATTCAAAGACAGAGAGCATTGATATGGCACTATAGACAAACTACTCCAGGTCAGCAACACTTCCAATCAATATGATTTAGTTTTATTATGTTTCAGTACTAGGTAGCTAGTGTTTTCATTTCAGTACATTCCAACCTAACTTTTATGCTGTTGTGCTGTTTTATGTGGTCAGTGGTTGAAATACTTACAAATTACTTAGAACTTTTCAGGATACATTTTGGGGCATTTTTGGGCCCACCTGCACAAGTGTGTGATCAGCATAGGTGTATGGCCAATAGCAGCTATGAAAGCTGCAGTGATATCAGGATAGCTGTATTCCACCCTAGACTAACATTTCAGATTCATAGAGGAATTTGTTTTTGATTGATTCAACAATCCTAGAGTCACAGCGTCACATTTTAGTTGTAAGATCAGTAAATGTCCCCAAGAGACATTGTGCTGGATTTTACATTCTATATTTATCCAGAATTTCTTTCTTATAATTTTTTTCATAGTTTAAGTCCTCACAGCTAATGTCAGTCAATTGAAATCAATCGATTTCAAGTCATAATTTGATTAATATACAACAAACATTTTATATGATGCTTGTAAATTGTACCAGCTTATTAGCAGCTTCTTAGCTATTACCATTATTAGCTTTTTAACAATAGCCATGTAGCTTAGCTACTGTTTGTATACTGTGTGTTCACTGTATGTGCTGGCCAGGGTTGAGGTTAATTCCATTTCAATTCCAGTCAATTCAGGAAGTACACTGAAATTCCAATTCTAATTCTCTTCAATGTTTTTCAATAAGGAAAATGTGTAATTGGAATTTGGTTTAATTTCTGAATTGACTGGAATTGAACCCAACCCTGATGCTACCTGCAACTCACAATAAACTATAACTTTATCATGTTGTACACTCACCAAACTCAGAACAGGTCATGTTTTATCATGTCAGCAACTGAGGGGAAACCATCCATTTCATGAATTTACATTTCTGTCTTTTAGCAGAAACTCTTATCCAGAGTGACTTAAAGGAGGAATTAAGGTTAAGTGCCACATTCAAGGGCACATCAACAATTTTCTTTACCTAGTCAGCTCAGGGATTCGAACCGGCAACCTTTTGATTACGATCAAATCAAAGATGGTCTTCCAAATCCAGTTATGTCTGGAGATATTACAGAGTGAGATAGAGGCCCCCGCGGTGAGATAGAGGCCCCCGCGGTGAGATAGAGGCCCCCGCGGTGAAAGAGAGGCTGACCAAGAGGTCACAGGGAGCGAGTGACTTCAGAGAAAGCGATAGGAACATGGAAGACAGATTTAGAGCCACGTTACATGGCCCCCACCTGTCACAGCCTCATAGCAGCTAATCTGATTTCCATTTGCATGTCATGAAAGCTGACATTGCAAAGAGCTGGGCATTGATTCAGCTATGGTTTCAGGGCACCCTGGTCTGAAGAGACAGATGGACAGGGACTGAGCTCCTCCAACATCACATTACATTCTTATTTAATAAGGATGATTTTTGTCCAAACATGTTGAGGCAGTTTTGAGATTTTAGTGCTACAACAGTGTCAGTCTTGTTCACCGGTGATTTGTCTTACATCATTACTTATGTATCATTACTTCATACTTCATGCAGTTGTCCAAAAGCAGTTGGTAATTCAGTTTTTTTTTCTTGACATTGTCAAGCATAGATTGGTAACTTTTTTTCTAATTTGGCACACAGAAACTAGATGCCATGAGTAACTTGGCCAAAAAGAATGGCACCGATAGGTGGTTCTGTTATAAGCAATCTCACTTAAACCCTCATATCCGCGTCCCCGTTTGATCTTGAAACTTTGTTTTGATCACTGATCAAATTGCGTCAAGGATTCTCCTAAATCTTAGAAATTTGGGAAACTTTTGAAAAATGTATTCTCATGAACACGTCCCAAAATTACACAAAATTCAGTATGTATGCCAATGGTACATTTTTTAAAGTTGTGAGAAAAGCTAAGGGATCGTGTTAAGAGTTATTGATAAATCAGGATTTAAGATTTTACGTGTCCATTGAAATCAACTTCACAATGGCCCATCAACTTGAAACTTTTTAGGGGTCATCAGACATTTGCCTGGTGGCCCAAAATGGATTATTACACTGCTCTATGGTTCGGCTACATACTGTCAATTCGGAAAGAATTCAGACCCCTTGACCGTTTCCACATTTGTTTACGTTACAGTCTTATTCTAAAATGGATTAAATTATTTTATTTTTCTCATCAATCTACACACAATACCCCACAATGACAAAGCTTAAAACAGGTTTTTAGACATTTTTGCAAATTTATAAAAACTAAAACTAAAATTCCTTACTTACATAATTATTCAGACTGCTATGAGACTCGAAATTGAGCTCAGGCGCATCCTGTTTCCATTGATCATCATTGAGATGTTTCTACAACTTGATTGGAGTCCACCTGTGCTAAATTCAATTGATTGGACATGATTTGGAAAGGCACACACCTCTCTATATTAAGGTCCCACAGTTGACAGTGCATGCCAGAGCAAAACCAAGCCATGAGGTCGAAGGAATTTTCCATAGAGCTACGAGACAGGATTGTGTCGAGGCACAGATCTGGGGAAGGGTACGAAAAAATGTCTGCAGCATTGAAGGTCCCCAAGAACACAGTGGCCTCCATCATCTTAAATGGAATAAGTTTGGAACCACCAAGACTTTTCCTAGAGCTGCCCGCCCGGCCAAACTGAGCAATCCGGGGAGAAGGACCTTGGTCAGGGAGGTGACCAAGAAGCCGATGGTCACTCTAACAGAACTCCAGAGTTCCTCTGTAGACAGGGGAGAACCTTCCAGAAGTCCAACCATCTCTGCAGCACTCCACCAACCAGGCCTTTATGACAGCCCTCTTGGAATTTGCCAAAAGGCACCTAAAGACTCTCAGAACCTGAAAAACAAGATTCTTTGGTCTGATGAAACCAAAATTTAACTCTTTGACCTGAACACCAAGCGTCATGTCTGGAGGAAACCTGGCACCATCCCTACGGTGAAGTATGGTGGTGCCAGCATCATGCTGTGGGGATGGGTTTCAGTGGCAGGGACTGTGTACTAGTCAGGATTGAGGGAAAGATGAATGGAGCAAAGTACAGAGAACATCCTTGAAAACTTTCTCCAGAGCGCTGATGACCTAAGACTAGGGTGAAGGTTCACCTTCCAACAGGACAACGACCCTAAGCACACAGCCAAGACTACGCAGGAGTTTCTTCGGGACAATTCTCTGAATATCCTTCAGTGACCCAGCCAGGGCCCGGACTTGAACCCGATCGAACATCTCTGGAGACACCTGAAAATAGCTGCGCAGTGACGCTCCCCATCCAACCTGACATAACTTGAGAGGATCTGCAGAGAAGAATGTGAGAAACTCCCCAAATACAGCTGTCAAGCTTGTAGCGTCATACCCAGGAAGACTCGAGGCTGTAATCGCTGACAAAGGTGCTTCATCAAAGTACTGAGTAAAGGGTCTGGAAACTTTTGTAAATTAGATATTTTCGTTTAAAAAAAACCCTTTTTGCTTTGTCATTATGGGATATTGTGTGTAGATTGATGAGGGGGAAAAAATGATTTAATCAATTTTAGTAACAAAATGTGGAAAAATACTTTCCGAATGCACTGTACTTTAGTCTGAGAATGCCATCATTGAAGTTGTTTGTGGTGAAGTCAAAATGAGGGTTGGTGTACAAAACAAAGTAATCAGCAAATTGATTTTCTCTAACCAATCAGAGTATCAAAGCCAATTACACATTTTCAAAATGCAGTTGTACCCACGTGTGTCATTGTTCTGGCCCAATACATTGGTTTCTGGCACCAATTCCATTCAAGAAATCATCAGGGAGGTACTCAGATCTAGACTCATTGCAAAGAAGAACATTGCAGAGAAGAACAATGAACTTTTTTGACTATGTAACATTAAAGCTTAAAATAATAAGTAAAAATCTTCTTCTCATGGACTAAAAGTCAGATTCACTCCAAATTTGGTCTTAGGACTCATCACAATAGTCCCGAAAGAGTTTGAGAAAATAATGATAATAATAATAATGATGCACTCAAAGATGCCCAAACTGTACCAGAAGATGCATATTAGCACATACACTAATATGCTAAAATATGTTAAAAATATCAAAAGAAATCTTCTCCTCATGAACCATACGTCAAATTCCTTCCAGATGTTGTATTTAGACTAGTGATTGCACATAAAGGAAGGTAGTTTCTACATGATAGGGTGCCTGCTTTGTTATTCTACTTGCTTTGTTATCTTGCATACTTTCTGTTATCCTGTGAACCCTCTTCATTGCTCCTGGCAGCTATATTTTAATATGTTATGTAATAAACCTATATTAATGGTAATATAGTTCAAGTCCAATTATTATAGAAACGGTGCATTTCTGAGCCTCTGGTGACACTGTAGCTCACCAACAAAAACAGAGTTTTGTCCTAGAAAATTGAGACAGTAAATAATACATGTGTCAATATTCTAATTTTGTTCTCTCTCTCCCTCCCTCTTTCTCATATATTCCATGGAAGCAGTAATGGCTGGGAGTCCAGTGGTGACCTTCCCAGCTCTGGGCTAGTGCCCTACAGAGCGCTAGGGGTCAGAGCACACACACACACACACACACACACACACACACACACACACACACACACACACACACACACACACACACACACACACACACACACACACACACACACACACACACACACACACACACACACACACTTCCCTCCCTCACACTCTTCCACACACACAAACTCCCTCACTTCCAACCCTCCACTCCTCATCTGTGGTGTCTGACTAGATAGAAGCCCTGTAGGACAATGGCAACTCACAGAAACTCTAGTTTCCTCATCAACCTTTCCCACCACCCACGATGGACACAAGATCCCTCAATGAGGGAGAGAAGGAGACAAAGAAGGACAGAGGATACAGACCCAATGAACAGTACAACCCCCACATCTAAATCTGCAGTGCTACGCTCCAGAAGCTGGTGGGGCAACTGGCTTATGTTGCCCCTGCTGATGGCCACCTATCTACCGTGTGAGGCCTGGGGCGCCACTTTCACTGTGGCCGTAGTTGGGCCCTGGACATGTGACCCTATGTACTCCAAAGCCCTCCCTGACCTGGCTGCCCGCCTGGCCACCGCCCGCCTCAACAAGGACCCCTACACTAAGAAAGGCTACTGGTACGACTATACTCTGGTCAATGAGGACTGTAAAACATCCCGCGCTCTGGCCCGCTTCACCTCTCTGGAAGGCTATGGCTCAGCTTTTCTCGGCCCTACTAACCCAGGCTACTGCTCTTCGGCTGCCCTGTTTGCGAAAAACTGGAATAAGCCCCTTCTTTCCTGGGGCTGCCTGAAACCCAACATGGAGGATGGACAGTATCCCACCTTTCATCGGCCACTGCCTCTGTCCTCCCGGGTTCTGTTTTCTATGCTGCGGTACTTCCGCTGGGCCCATGTAGTCATCGTGACGTCAGAGGATGACCTGTGGGAGGCTACGGGACACGAGCTGGCGGCCTCTCTGAGGGCCCTGGGCCTGCCGGTCAGCACTGTGGTCACCATGGAGCCTGACAAAGATGGGCCCACAAAAGCCTTGAAAAGGATACGGGAGTTAGACCGTGTCAGAGGTGTGTATGCGCATTTGTGTTTGTTTGTTTGTTTATGTGTGTGTGTGTATTTGTTTAAGTGTGTGTGTGTTTGTGCATGCGTGCATTCTTGTGTGTGTGGTAAAAGGTGAGAGGAAAGATACACAACATCACTGACTAACTGTCATCTATTCCATTATATGACAATGCCACACTGCAATGACTAATAATTGTCTCTACTATTTCCTTCTTCTGTCCCCTATCTCTGACTTTACTAACTTTTTCCTCTCCTCCTCCTCCTCTTTTCCTCCTCCTCCTCTTTTCCTCCTCCTCCTCCTCCTCCTCCTCCTCCTCCTCTTCTCCACCTCCTCCTCTTCTCCTCCTCCTCTTCTCCACCTCCTCCTCTTCTCTTCTCCTCTCCAACTCCCCCTCCCCTGCCTCTGCCTCTGCAGTGGTCATCATGTGTATGCACTCAGCTTTGATCGGTGGTGTGGCCCAGTATCAGCTCCTAACCTCTGCCTTGAATATACGCATGGTAGATCGCGGCTACGTTTTTATCCCCTACGACACCCTCACATACTCACTGCCCAAGGGCACAAACTTTAATACCCTGACCAATGACAGCTTGTTGAGAAAAGCCTACGACGCAGTTCTCACAATCACCATGGATTCTGGCGAGAATACTTTCTATCAGCGCTTCAAAGATGCTCAGGAGAAATTTGAGATTCGCACCAGCACTCCACCAGAGCAGGTGAGACATCCCAGAACACAGCTCCTGGGATATTCATCTAGTCATCATTAGTCACACATGCCATGGACATGCAGTACTGTAGCAAACACCTTTGGATGAACAACAGTCCTCTTGAGTTTTAGTTCTTCACAAACAGGTTACCTATAGGTCTTTGGACCTCTCCAGCCTTAAAACCAAATACATATGAATGTTGTTGGATTGTTTCATTATTGATGATAATGACCAGTGGTTTGTCAGTGCTGTACCACTGTCTTAGTAATGGTATGCTCCTCTATTTCTGTACTCCTTGCCTAACATCATCAAAACCCTTAGTGCCAGTCTAAAGAGTCTACAGACAGTCTTCAATAACAGTCGGTCAGATAAATGACTTATACATTGTCCCCACTCTTCTCCCCTGACGTAGGTGTCTCCATTTTTCGGCACCATCTACAACATGATATATTACATGGGCTATGCAGTAGAGAAGAGTCGGATGGCAGCGGGGCGCTGGGTGGATGGGGAAACCATGCTCGAGAGCGATGGAGGGGTCAAATTTGAGGGCTTCAACCAGCACATCTCATCCGACAAAGATGGGTTGGGGATGCTGGCTCGCTACGTGGTCCTGGACTCAGACGGGGGAGACAAACTCTACATGACACACACTCTGGAGGCCCCCCACACACTTGGCAAATTTGGGGCGGTCAAGTACAATGGGCGCTCCATCCACTTTGCAGGCAGTAGCCCCAGCACAGACTCCCGTTGCTGGTTCAGTCCATACATCACCTGTGGTGGGGGTAGGTAGTCTAGCGTTGGGGTCAGTGATGTACCAGTAGCCTATGGTAAAATGAGGTCTGTGTTCCCTCAAGCTATTTCTCTTCATAACTCTTTCTCGATCCCCTTCTCTGCCTTTAGGAATGGATGCGGGTACTATTCTCTTTCTGTTTGTCCTGTTCTGTGGGTTGGTTGGAGGTGGAGCTGCCTTCTATATGAAGTAAGTTAAGCTTAAACACAGAGAGGAGTGTGCCAATCAGTGGCCAATTTTGTCTTCTGCATTGAACAAACTTTTGATTGTAAATGAGGTTGCTGATGTTTTGGGGTCTTCCCTTTGTGTCTGACCAGGAGAGGTGGCCAGATTGGAATCAGCTTTGGAGGATCAGGGGAAGGAGAAGGGTCCTTAAAAGTAGTCTTGAATCTGAATGACCTGATTTTCATCAATACCCAGACCAGCACAAGGGTCAGCTTGATGCCTATCATACCATAAAAGGAGTATAGCCTAAATACTGTATTTGTATGTGTGTGTGAGTTTTTCTGTTTAAAGTCCCTTATCTTTGATGGACTGTCTATTCTGAAGCCATTGTAATCTCTCTCTCTCTCTCTCTCTCGCTCTCTCTCCTCTCCTCTCCTCTCCTCTCCTCTCTCTGAGTAGACGCTGAATGAGGACAGTATGATGAAGAGTCAGCTGGATGTGAAGACGCCTCGCCACTCAGTGTCAGGACGCAGCTACTTTGCCTCCACCCCTGACAGCTCCAACGTCGCTGTCTTTGAGGTGGGTCACATGTTAATGTGGTGAATCTACTTAAAACTACGTTCAAACAGAGACAGCAATCCAATATGCCAATGTGTGATGCGCTGCATGTAAGAAATAACACCCAATGTTGCTAATTTTGCCTGTCTTGGTGACAAACAGTTATAAACAAATCCATCTCTGTTTAGTGTCCCTGTCCCTAGCTTTCAGGGTTTTCCAGATAAACATTTGCTAATACCTTTGTATTATGTATTCACTAGGGTGACTGGGTGTGGTTGAAGAGATGTCCCAATGGAAACACTGTGTCTAGTGTCAGTAATAGCACAAAAACTATTTTCACCAAGGTGAGTAAGTGACTGACTGAGTGAGTCAGTCAAAACAGCAAGACATTGAAGCGCTGTCTGAACTCTGCACTGTTCCTCTGTCATAACCTACTTCTCCTCTCTATCCTCTCCCCCTCTCTCAGCTCAGGGACATGCGGCATGAGAATATCAACCTGTTCCTTGGCCTGTTCCTAGACTCAGGGATATTTGGTATTGTGACAGAGCACTGTACCAGGGGCAGCTTGGAGGACCTTCTCAACAACGAGGAAATGCGTCTCGACTGGATGTTCAAGTCCTCCCTGTTGATGGATCTGGTCAGGGTGAGGAGGAAAACAACTTCATAGACATTTCTGACCATATCTCTCTCCTCGTTGTTTACACTGTCCTCAATCTTTTCTGACCCTCCCTCCCAGGGAATGAAGTACCTGCACAACCGGGATGTCATCCATGGGCGCCTGAAGTCCCGAAACTGTTTGGTGGACGGACGCTTTGTGCTGAAGGTGACTGAGTACGGCTTCAACGAGATCTTATCCACCCAGAGCATCAACTTTGACAAAGGCAGGCCTGAGGGTAAGTCCATGGGGACGTGAGTACTCAACATATCAGAGACAGCAAATCATCCTCATCATTTACCAAGTAATTACAAGAACCAAAGACACTTGTTCGTTTATCCCTCTAGTCAGGTTGTGTGTGAAAAACATTTAATCTAAACCGCTACTTTTGTGCCCTAACTCCCTGGTCCACCTAACAGATCACTTAATCCAACCCTCCACTATTTCCCCCTAACTCCATGGTCCACCTAACAGATCACTTAATCCAACCCTCCACTATTTCCCCGTAACTCCCTGGTCCACCTAACAGATCACTTAATCCAACCCTCCACTATTTTCCCCTAACTCCATGGTCCACCGAACAGATCACTTAATCCAACCCTCCACTCTTGTGCCCTAACTCCCTGGTCCACCTAACAGATCAGCTGTGGGTGGCTCCAGAGCTGTTAAGGAACTCTACGCTGATGAAGAGAGGAACGTTCCAAGGGGACGTCTACAGCTTTGCCATCATTATGCAGGAGGTCATCGCCCGCTGTGCTCCCTTCTGCATGCTGGACATGCCTCCCAAGGGTTAGACCTCCTATCAAACAGTACCACCATACATGGGGCTAGTTGTGTCAGATGTAAAACAAATACAGCAGGAATGGCCTCCATGCCAATGTGAACAGTACAATTATTGGAGAGTATAGGTGTGTGTGTGTGTGTGTGTGTGTTTGACAGAGATCCTCAGTAAGTTGAAATCCCCCCCACCACTGTGTCGGCCCACTGTGTCAGCGGATGAGGCTCCACTAGAGGTGATCCAGGTCATGAAACAGGCCTGGAGTGAGGAGCCAGACAAGAGACCCACCTTCGAGGAGATATTCAAACAGGTAGCCTACTTTACTGTACACAAACATACACAAAGCTACATACAGTACCTTCGGAAAGAATTCAGACCCCTTGACTTTTTCCACATTTAATTTCGTTACAGCCTTATTCTTAAATGGATTAAATAAAACGTTTTCCTCAGCAATCTACTCACAATACCCGATAATGACAAAGTGAAAACAGGTTGTTATAATTTTTTGTAAATTTGTTATAAATATAAAAAACAGAAATACCTTATTTACATAAGTATTCAGACCCGTTGCTATGAGACTCAAAGTTGAGCTCAGGTGCATCTGTTTCCAATGATCATCATTGAGATGTTTCTACAACTTGATTGGGGTCCACCTGTGGTAAATTTGATTGATTGGACATGATTTGGAAAGGCACACACCTGTCTATATAAGGTCCCACAGTTGACAGTGCATGTCAGAGCAAAACCAAGCCATGAGGTCGAAAGAATTGTCTGTAGAGCTCTGAGACAGGATTGTGTCGAGTCACAGATCTGAGCAATCCGGCGAGAAGGGCCTTTGTCAGCGAGGTGACCAAGAACCCGATGGTCACTCTGACAGAGCTCTAGACTTCCTCTGTGGAGAGGGGAGAACCTTCCAGAAGGATAACCAATCAGGTCTTAATGGTAGAGTGGCCAGACGGAACCACTCCTCAGTAAAAGGCACATGACGGTCAGCTTGGAGTTTGCCAAAAGGCAACTAAAGACTCTCAGACCATGAGAAACAAGATTCTCTGGTCTGATGAAACCAAGATTGAACTATTTGGCCTGAATGCCAAGTGTTACGTCTGGAGGAAACTTGGCACAATCCCTACGGTGAAGCATTGTGGTGGCAGCATCAGCCTGTAGGGATGTTTTTCACCAACAGGGACTGGGAGACTAGTCAGGGTCGAGGGAAAGATGAACAGAGCAAAGTACAAAGAGATCCTTGATGAAAACCTGCTCCAGAGTGCTCAGGACCTAAGACTGGGGCGAAGGTTTACATTTGAACAGGACATCTACCCTAAGCACACAGCCAAGACAACGCAGGAATGGCTTTGGGACAAGTCTCTGAATGTCCTTGAGTGGCCCAGTCAGAGCCCGGACTTGAACCCAATCAAACATTTCTGGAGAGACCTGAAAATAGATACGCAGCAACGCTCCCATCCAATCTGACAGAGCTTGAGAGGATCTGCAGTGAAGAATGGGAGAAACTCCCCA
Source organism: Oncorhynchus tshawytscha (assembly GCF_018296145.1). NCBI lineage: Eukaryota > Metazoa > Chordata > Actinopteri > Salmoniformes > Salmonidae > Oncorhynchus > Oncorhynchus tshawytscha. The sequence continues at coordinate 18,004,295 of NC_056458.1, forward strand.
AATACAGGTGTGCCAAGCTTGTAACGTCATACCCAAGAAGACTCAATGCTGTAATCACTGCCAAAAGTATTTTAAAAAGTACAGAGTAAAGGGTCTGAATACTTATGTAAAAGTGATATTTCAGTTTATTTATTTTTTATACATTTGATAAAATTTCTAAAAACCTGTTTTTTGCTTTGTCATTATGGAGTATTGTGTGTAGATTGGGGAGGGGGGGAACAATTTAATACATTGTAGAATAATGCTGCAACGTAACAAAATGTGGAAAAGATCAAGGGGTCTGAATACTTTCTGAAAGGCCCTGTATATACATACACATGCAGTGGGGCAAAAAGGTATTTAGTCAGCCACCAATTGTGCAAGTTCTCCCACTTAAAAAGATGAGAGAGGCCTGTAATTTTCATCATAGGTACACTTCAACTATGACAGACAAAATGAGAAGAAAAAAAATCCAGAAAATCACATTGTAGGATTTTTATGAATTTATTTGCAAATTATGGTGGAAAATAAGTATTTGGTCAATAACAAAAGTTTAACTCAATACTTTGTTATATACCCTTTGTTGGCAATGACAGAGGTCAAACGTTTTCTGTAAGTCTTCACAAGGTTTTCACACACCGTTGCTGGTATTTTGGCCCATTCCTCCATGCAGATCTCCTCTAGAGCAGTGATGTTTTGGGGCTGTTGCTGGGCAACATGGATTTTCAACTCCCTCCGAAGATTTTCTATGGGGTTGAGATCTGGAGACTGGCTAGGCCACTCCAGGACCTTGAAATGCTTCTTACGAAGCCACTCCTTTGTTGCCCGGGCGGTGTGTTTGGGATCATTGTCATGCTGAAAGACCCAGCCACGTTTCATCTTCAATGCCCTTGCTGATGGAAGGAGGTTTTCACTCAAAATCTCACGATACATGGCCCCATTCATTCATTCCTTTACACGGATCAGTCGTCCTGGTCCCTTTGCAGAAAAACAGCCCCAAAGCATGATGTTTCCACCCCCATGCTTCACAGTAGTTATGGTGTTCTTTGGATGCAACTCAGCATTCTTTGTCCTCCAAACACGACGAGTTGAGTTTTTACCAAAAAGTTATATTTTGGTTTCATCTGCCCATATGACATTGTCCCAATCTTCTTCTGGATCATCCAAATGCTCTCTAGCAAACTTCAGATGGGCCTGGACATGTACTGGCTTAAGCAGGGGGACACGTCTGGCACTGCAGGATTTGAGTCCCTGGCGGCGTAGTGTGTTACTGATGGTAGGCTTTGTTACTTTGGTCCCAGCTCTCTGCAGGTCATTCACTAGATCCCCCCCGTGTGGTTCTGGGATTTTTTCTCACCGTTCTTGTGATCATTTTGACGCCACGGGGTGAGATCTTGCGTGGAGCCCCAGATCGAGGGAGATTATTGTATGTCTTCCATTTCCTAATAATTGCTCCCACAGTTGATTTCTTCAAACCAAGCTGCTTACCTATTGCAGATTCAGTCTTCCCAGCCTGGTGCAGGTCTACAATTTTGTTTCTGGTGTCCTTTGACAGCTCTTTTGGTCTTGGCCATAGTGGAGTTTGGAGTGTGACTGTTTGAGGTTGTGGACAGGTGTCTTTTATACTGATAACAAGTTCAAACATGCGCCATTAATACAGGTAATGAGTGGATGGCAGAGGAGCCTCTTAAAGAAGAAGTTACAGGTCTGTGAGAGTCAGCCACAATTGGTGGCTGACTGAATACTTTTTTGCCCCACTGTACAGTGCATTGTTATGGAATATGTCAGGTAGTTTAGACAGCACACTCCAGCTCACTATCACTTCCAGACTCCATTCCCCCAGGGGGCAGCAGCAACTTGTCCAAGTGTATGTATATGCACATCAGGTTCCATCACTTAAGGTGATCGTCAGTCAGAGTGCCATCTTGGTGTAGGGAGGCTGCTGGTTGGTTTGGTGGAGATAATGCCTTTAGTTTGGTTTTAATTCTTTACTTTGGGCCGTTTGTAGTTTTCCTTTTTGTGTATATTTATTTTTGTCACCATCTGTACCAATCAATAATCTATTTGGACTGGCTGACCAAGAGGTCAAGAGGGACAGAGCTGGTCCTGGACCAAGATAAGATTGCTGCCTCCCTGGGAACATGTACACCTAGATTCATACACAGATTTTTCACATAGATGCACATCTTAAATGAGGTTACAGACCAGTTAACTAGGCCTTAGACCCCTACACTTAGAGAGAGCAACAATATTAGTATGCTGGTTAATCGTTTTCGTAACAACATTTTGTAGAAGAATGGTGTAATATGCTATTGTTAAGGACACCATGCCACTTCCTCCCGATTTGGACCATACCTGGGGCGAACTCGGGACCTCTTCCTTACTAGCACACATGACTGTCCTCGCTTAGCCGATTGCTCCACCTCAAAATCTAGCTCATGAGGCGATCCAAGCCGGACACATAAGGCTGAGGAATAAGTTTCACACATCCCCAGTATGATATATGTCTAATTCATTAGGTTATTAATTGACAATATTGCCTGTGAAGGTCGAAGCACCACCTACTCTTTTGTAGTTGGTAGGAAACTATAAATAGCTACAGTTATACAGGGTAGGTCCTTGCCTGTTGCCCTGGGCCAGACCTTAAAAATACATATTTTCCAGGATGTTCAAAAGGCATATTTTCTCGATGTTGAAAAATACATATTTTCCGGACATTGAAATCAGGTTCATTTTCAGTTCTGAATGAAAGTTGAAAATATGTCATTTATAGACGTCTATATTGTGCCAAATCCAGACCGGACAAAATCTGAACCAAAAATGTATGTCCGTGGACGGTGAAATCAAGTCCTGTCTGGACCGCACCAAATCTAAACCAAACATAGACATCCTATGATTGGTTCAGATTTTGTATGGACCAGAACAAAAACCAATGTCCATGGATGTGGAAACCAAGGGTGGTCCAGACTGTACCAAAAAAAGATGTCCAAAAGGCATGGTGTCGGACCGTGCTTACTGAGGTGTAGCCTAGTGGTTACTGAAATATAATTTTATGAATGTCCATCTATATGGTAAGCCTACTGTTTGTAAAACACAAAAAAAGACATACAAAAGACGTCGGCTCGTGCTTACTGGGGTGTAGCCTACCATGTCAACCGCAAAGAAATTTGATGAATGCCCATCAATGTGGTAGGCCCACCATTTGTAAAACAGGCCGTTGCATTGGCATTATTAGTCCTGAATCCTGTGAATAATCCGTTTGGCTATTTAAACTCTGAATATCAGCTACCCAACTTCATCAGGAGGTATCGTGTCGCTATTTGCAATGTGTTTATATGGCGGGAAATGCAGAAGTATTTTCTTTTTCGCTATGATCAGCTTGTTAGAAATGGACGGATAAAAACGTGAACCCACTGTTCATGACAATGGGGTGAAACTCCTGGACAGCCGTTGTGATTGTCCATTCCATATTGTCCATTTTACATTGACCTGTTCTGTTTTTCTGATATGTTGTTTAACATGACAGCGCATTTCTTTATCGATTGGGTGCCATTTTGGTTAGGCTATTTGAAAAAAGTATATATATTATATTGTCATCACATTACACTGTCACACATTTTTATCTCCAGCCTGTAGGCTACAGAAAAGGCCACATACTCTTTCTACCATATCTGCTACATGATTTATGTTAGATAGTTTCTTTGATGGAACGTTGGTGGAGCGCCTCAGCGCTGCATCTCTCCCACAGCACCCTGCCCCGACCTTTGACAAAATGGGCACTGTTTATCACAAGGCGCCATCAGCGCTCAACTGAAAAACCCATATGCCACTGGTAGTAGAGAGTATGTCATTGTTTTTGTGCAGAATTATGTGAGGTTTTATGTGTTGTTGGAGGTGCGATTTGGTCCGTTTAACTCAGAAAATGCCGCCCTTGTCAATCTGTCGCCATTGGCAGCCACCTAATCCTGCCTAATGTGTGGGCCGATCTTGCAACTATACCTAACTACAATTATTATAATTCTGAAAGCAGTTGAGTTATTGAATGACAAGACAAATTCATCTCTCAGAGGCAGTGAATGCTTTATAAACGAATAAGACTTAAGATAAAGCAATTCATTTTACAGGATTAATGATTAATGAAGGATTTGGATCAAAATTATTCAATAGGGTTACAGATTCAAAATCAACAGGGAAAAGGGGAATTAGATAGCCCAAAAGGGTCAGGCAAGCAGTTGTTCTAATAACTCTAAAATGAAACAAGGAATTTCTAGGAGAAAGATAGTAATAATATAGATGTACACACAGATTTACATGCTCAAACCAATCAGGGATTTAAGGGATGAGAAGACACCATTGACTGCATTAAAGTAAACTCTGTAGTGGCCCACAACCATCACCCACAACCAAAATGGGGAAAACAGGCTACCTAAGTATGATTCTCAATCAGAAACAACGATCGACAGCTGCCTCTGATTGAGAACTATACCAGGTCAAACATAGAAATACAACATAGAAAAAAGAACATAGACTACCCACCCCAACTCACGCCCTGACCAAACTAACACAAATACATAATAAAGGAACTAAGGTCAGAACGTGACAGCATGTGACTAATAAAATTTGATTTGAAACAGACGTTAGGCAGCAATAGAGCTCGCCAGCTTGTAGTCCTAAAAAACAGAAATAAGTTACCTCTGGTTCATTCAGCCATTCAAATGAGGGAAATTAATGCAGAAATAATGGGGTTTTGGAATAAACGCCGACAATAAGGTCTGGGGTTAACAGGTTTAGGAGATTGTATGTTTTGTTCTATGAGATAATATCAGTCAGTTAACATGACCATAATGAATTCTGAAGCCTTTATGTGCTCATTTTGATTATATAAATGCTTCAAAATTCCCAAAATTATCTCATAGAACAAAATGTATAAGACCCTATTTTCGGTGTTTATCCCCCCCAAAACTACAAAAAACATACATTTTGTATTTATTTTTATTTAACGAGGCAAGTCAGTTATTAAGAACAAATTCTTATGTACAATGACGGGCTATGAACAGCAGGTTGCCTTGTTGTAAGGGGTGCATACTGGCAGCAGAGAAGCCAGGCGCAGGAGAGCAAAAACTGTGTTTACAACGGAACAGAACAAAAACCACCGGAAACAGAACAATCAATCAATCAATCAATCAATCAATCAATCAATGGGTACAAAACCCGTCGCACACCAGATAACCGTGCACATGCACTTACAAGAAACTATTCCGGACAAGGAAATGGGGGGAACAGAGGGTTAAATACACAACATGTAATGATGGAATTGAAACCAGGTGTGTGGGAAGACAAAAAAAACAAATGGAAAATTAAAAGTGGATCGATAATGGCTAGAAGACCGGCGATGCCGACCGCCGAACACCGCCGAACAAGGAGTGGAACCAACTTCGGGGGAAGTCGTGACACTTGTTCAGGGGCAGAACAACAGATTTACCTTGTCAGCTCAGGAATTCGATCTAGCAGCCTTTCGGTTACTGGCCCAACCCTTTAACCACCTGCCTCCCCAATTTCCCAATAAGCTTTGGCCAAACAGCCATTGTGGAGTTAGTGCCTACAAAAATACACTGTTACTAGTGCTCTTTGTGCGCTGTTTTCGTGAAATGCTTATGTAGTCCAGTTTGAATGGAGAGCAAGGGTGGAGTCAGGCATGCATCAACAACAAAAAATAGTTGATTTTGCCCCACCGATATTTAAATGCTAAAATCCCCACTGGTTTATTGAGATGCATGAATACACCACACCAACAGCTTGATTTTATGTCTGTTTTAAAATGAATTTCCCGCATTTCTATGTAGTAATGATTTAGGTTCACATTTTTCAATTGGTTTGATAGCATGTTTAATCTAAGTAAATAAATTATATGAATTGATAGTTCAACTGTGTTTTTTGTCTTTAATTAAAAGGGTAGATTGTAACCATATGTTCAAGCTAATCAAAGTGTATTTATGATACAGAGTGTAAAAGCTACTCAATACAATGAAATGTCTACTCACAATAAAGTTCTCCTTGCAAACAGGGCAATTATATGAAACTATATGTATTTGTATTTACATTAGTCTATAGCCTACTGCAAATTATTGTTTGTTCCTGAACTGGCCAAATGCGCAGAGATATCCTTCAGCACCACAAGTTGGTTAAACTTGTTCAAATCAAATCATATTTTATTTGTCACATGCACTGAATACAACAGGTGGAGCAGACCTTACAGTGAAATGCTTACTTACAAGCCCTTAAACAACAATGCAGTTCAAGAAACAGAGTTAAGACATTTTTACTAAATAAACTATAGTAAAAAATAAAATCAAAAGTAACAATAAATAACAATAATGAGTCTATATACAGGGGGTACAGGTTAGTCAAGGTCATTTGTACACAGGAGTAAAGTGACTATGCATAGATAAAAAAACGGGAGGGGGGTCAATGTAAATAGTCTGGGTGGCCATTTTATTAATTGTTCAGCAGTCTTATGGCTTGGGGGTAGAAGCTGTTGAGGAGCCTTTTCAACCTGGATTTGACGCTCCAGTAATGCTTGCTGTGCGTTAGCAGAGAGTACAGTCTATGACTTGGGTGACTGGAGTCTTTGACATTTTTTGGGGCTTTCCTCTGACACTGCCTAGTATATAGGTCCTGGATGGCAGGAAGCTTGGCCCAGTGATGTACTGGGTTGTGCGCACTTTCCTCTGTAGTGCCTTATGATCGGATGCCGAGCAGTTGCAATACCAGGCGATGATGCAACCTGTCAGGATGATCTCTATGGTGCAGCTGTAGAACTTTTTGAGGACCTAGGGACCCATGCCAAATCTTTTAACTTCTTATGGCTGGGGGCAGTATTGAGTAGCTTGGATGAATAAGGTGCCCAGAGTAAACTGCCTGCTACTCAGGCCCAGTTGCTAATATATGCATATTATTAGTATATTTGGATTGAAAACACTCTGAAGTTTCTTAAACTGTTTGAATGATGTCTGTGAGTATAACAGAAACCATATGGCAGGCAAAAACCTGCGAAAAATCCAACCAGAAAGTCGGAAATCTGAGGTTTGTAGTTTTTCAAGTCATTGCCTATGGAATATACAGTGTCTATGGGGTCATATTGCTACTTCCTAAGGATTCCACTAGATGTCAACATTCTGTAGAACCTTGTTTGAGGCTTCTACTGGGAAGGAGGAGAAAATAAGTGCTGATTGAGTTAGGGGTCTGCCAGAAGGCCATGAGCTGATCACACACGCACACGTGAGAGTTAGCTTACATTCCATTGCATTTCTACAGACAAAGGAATTCTCCGGTTGGAACATTATTGAAGATTTATATTAAAAACATCCTAAAGATTGATTCTATACTTCGTTTGACATGTCTCTACGAACTGTAATATGACTTTCCGTCTGAACTTTCGCCTGGACGTGCCCGCGCCTCGTGAGTTTGGATTGTGTACTAAATGCGTGAACAAAAAGGAGGTATTTGGACATAAATGATGGACTTATCGAACAAATCAAACATTTATTGTGGAACTGGGATTCCTGGGAGTGCATTCTGATGAAGATCATCAAAGGTAATGAATATTTATAATGCTATTTCTGACTTCGTTGACTCCACAACATGGTGGATATCTGTATGGCTTGTTTTATTGTCTGAACACTGTACTCAGATTATTGCATGGTGTGCTTTTTCGGTAAAGCTTTTTTGAAATCTGACACAGCGGTTGCTTTCAGGAGAAGTTTATCTAAAGTTCCATGCATAACACTTGTATTCTCATCAACATTTATGATGAGTATTTCTGTAAATTGATGTGGCTCTCTGCAAAATCACCGGATGTTTTGGAAGCAAAACATTACTGAACGTAACGCGCCAATGTAAACTGAGGTTTTTGATATAAATATGAACTTTATCGAAGAAAACATACATGTATTGTGTAACATGAAGTGTATGAGTGTCATCTGATGAAGGTCATCAAAGGTTAGTGATTAATTTTATCTCTATTTCTGCTATTTGTGACTCCTCTCTTTGGCTGGAAAAATGGCTGTGTTTTTCTGTGACTAGGTGCAGACCTAACATAATTGTTTGTTGTGCTTTCGTCGTAAAGCCTTTTTGAAATCGGACACTGTGGTGGGATTAACAACAAGTTTATCTTTAAAATGGTGTAAAATACTTCTATGTTTGAGGAATTTTAATTATGAGATCTCTGTTGTTTTGAATTTGGCGTCCTGCACTATCACTGGCTGAAAGCTACTGAGTAGCAAGCCGTTTACTTTGGGCAAATTATTCATCCAAACTACTCAATACTGCCCCCCAGCCATAAGAAGTTAACAAACTATAGTTTTAGCAAGTCGGTTAGGACATCTACTTTGTGCATGACACAAGTAATTTTTCCAACAATTGTTTACATACAGATTATTTCACTTATAATTCACTGTATCACAATTCCAGTGGGTCAGAAGTTAACATACACTAAGTTGACTGTGCTTTTAAACAGCGTGGGAAATTCCAGAAAATGATGTCATGGCTTTAAAAGCTTCTGATAGGCTAATTGACATTATTTGAGTCAATTGGAGGAGTAGCTGTGGATGTATTTCAAGGCCTACCTTCAAACTCAGTGCATCTTCGCTTGACATCATGGGAAAATCAAAAGAAATCAACAAAGACCTCAAGTCTGGTTCATCCTTGGGAGCAATTTCCAAACACCTGAAGGTACCACGTTCATCTGTACAAACAATAGTACGCAAGTAAAAACACCATGGGACCACGCAGCTGTCATACCTCTCAGGAAGAAGACGCATTCTGACTCCTAGAGATGAACGTACTTTGGCGTGAAAAGTGCAAATCAATCCCAGAACAACAGCAAAGGACCTTGTGAAGATGCTGGAGGAAACAGCTACAAAAGTATCTATATCCACAGTAAAACGAGTCCTATATCGACATAACCTGAAAGGCCGCTCAGCAAGGAAGAAGCCAATGCTCCAAAACCGCCATAACAAAAGCCAGACTACAGTTTGCAATTGCACATGGAAACAAAGATCGTACTTTTTGGAGAAATGTCCTCTGGTCTGATGAAACAAAAATAGAACTGTTTAGCCATAATGACCATCGTCATGGTTGGTGAAAAAAGGGGTCAGCTTGCAAGCCAAAGAACACCATCCCAACCGTGAAGCACGTGGGTGGCAGAATCATGATGTGGGGGTGCTTTGCTGCAGGTGGGACTGGTGTACTTCACAAAATAGATGGCATCATGAGGAGGAAAATTATGTGAATATAAAGCAACATCTCAAGACATCAGTCAGGAAGTTAAAGCTTGGTTGCAAATGGGTCTTCCAAATGGACAATGACTCCAAGCATACTTCCAAAGTTGTGGCAAAATGGCTTAAGGACAACAAAATCAAGGTGTTGGAGTCACCATCACAAAGCCCTAACCTCAATTCTATAGAACATTTGTTGGCAGAACTGAAAAAGTGTGTGCTTGCAAGGAGGCCTACAAACCTGACTCAGTTACACCAGCTCTGTCAGGGGGAATGGGTCAAAATTCACCCAACTTATTGTGGGAAGCTTGTGGAAGGCTACCCGAAAAGTTTGACCCAAGTTAAACAATTGAAAGGCAATTCTACCAAAAACTAATTGAGTGTACTGTATGTAATCTTCTGACCCACTGGGAATGTGATTAAATAAATCAAAGCTGAAGTAAATAATTCTCTCTACTCTTATTCTGACATTTCACATTCTTAAAATAAAGTGGTGATCCTAACTGACCTAAGACAGGGAATTTTTACTCGGATTAAATGTCAGGAATTGTGAAAAACTGAGTTTAAATGTGTTTGACTAAGGTGTATGTAAACCTCTGACTGTGTATGCTTTGATTGAAACAAAATACAAGAAAGGCTAATAGTTTTGTTAACATCATCTGCTCTAATTCGCTCATGAAACAGTAACTCATGAAGATCTAAAGTTAAGTTCAAAACCCCGAGCTGACAAGGTACAAATCTGTCGTTCTGCCCCTGAACAGGCAGTTAACCCACTGTTCCCAGGCCGTCATTGAAAATAAGAATGTGTTCTTAACTGACTTGCCTGGTTAAATAAAGGTAAAATAAAAAAATGCATATTCCCATGAATCTGATGGATATCAATCAAATGTTTGGCATGGAGATGCAGTTTGGACTTTAAGGTAGCCTATGCCTAACTTGCTGTTTGAGGGTATTAGAAATATAACGTTTTCTTGAGAGGCAGACATTGCAATTGGAGGATTCATATCATGCATATTCTATAATGATAGGTTATTCAATTGGCTACATCTGTCAGTAAAAACTTTGATTGAGGAAATTACATTTTTAGCGCTCCGTCACCTAAAAAAATACCACTACACCACTTTATACTATATTTCCTCACTATGAGGTTGGAATAATACTGTGAAATTCTGAAAATGTAGATAATACACTTTTAGCGCAAGAGCTGTTTCAAAAGGCCGCCTGTAATTTCAGCCTGTTTTGTAGGATTGAAGTTTTGGCCTGCCAGGTAACATCAACATCAAACAGTTCCAACCCTCTCTGCCAATAACAGTTTCCTCTTCCCACTCAGAACACTCCCAGACAATACTAGCAACATTCTTGTTTGCTCTTTGCCAAGAAGCTATTTTTGTTTATTTTTGACACTTTTTATTGAAAACAACTGCAGAAAAGGTACTTAATTGTTACCCAGAAATGATTTCATATTTAGATAAAAAATGGCTGCATTGGACCTTTAATCCTGAATGTGGTGGGGAAGGGGGAAAGGGTGATTAGGTCCTGTCTTTCATCTCTGCTGTTGGTGAGCAGCTCTGCTGGTTCCAGGCACCTCGGATCAGCCTGGTATTCAGTCAGCCAGATGTACAGAGGGGTTGAATTGACCCTACAGTTTTTTCATAGACATGCATGAGCACACATCTGAACACAATGAACTCAGTCTCAAGCTAACAAGAACTCAAAACAACATTCTTTTTGTTAACTATATTACAGTAATATGTAACATACTTCACCTCCTCACTGCATGCTGTATGTTTCCCTTTCATACTTTAGTTCAAGAGTATAACCAAGGGGAAGAAGACCAACATCATAGACTCAATGCTGCGTATGTTGGAGCAGTACTCTACTAACCTTGAGGACCTGATTAGGGAGAGGACAGAGGAGCTGGAGGTGGAGAGGAAAAAGACTGATCAGCTGCTGGCCCAGATGTTGCCCAGGTCAGACTCCTCCCACTTCACATTAAAAGCTGGACTTCTATTTGCAACATCAAAAAGAAAAAAATTCTCTGTATTGAGAATATTGAATTGTATTACTGTGCAAGGCAAAACACAATTTTATTCATTGGCCGCTGGTAATTTATTCTCCTAACCTCTATCCACATCCCTCTATCAACTCCCTTGTCTTATCTTACACCATAGGTCTGTGTGCCTGGCCCTGAAGACGGGAAAGCCTGTGAAACCAGAGCACTTCTCTGAGGTCACTCTGTACTTCAGTGACATTGTGGGCTTCACTACCATCTCTGCACTCAGCGAGCCCATTGAAGTGGTAGATTTACTCAATGATCTCTACACACTATTTGATGCCATCATCGGGCAGCATGATGTCTACAAGGTGAGAATCCTGTCCTGCTGCAAAATAGTTGTGTCCTATTAGTGATGCAATGGAAGCTTGTTCTACTTTCAATACAAATCCTGGAAGTAAATGGCTGCATTCCTTAGTGTGCATGAGTTTATGTCACCTCCTCCTAATTTTGACAAATTTCCCAATTGGGACAATAAAGATATTGATTGTGTGGCCTTCAGGTGGAGACCATCGGAGATGCCTACATGGTAGCCTCTGGAGTTCCAAACCGGAACGGTAGACGCCACGCAGCTGAGATGTCCAACATGTCCCTGGACATCCTCCACTGTATTGGAACCTTCAAGATGAGGCACATGCCTGATGTCAAGGTCAAGATTCGTATTGGCCTTCACTCTGGTGCGTGGACCATCTAAAATTCTTTGTCATATTTTTATCCTCTGCCTCATCGTTCATAATGTAGACTAATTGACTGGCCTTTTCTCTTGAAAACCACAATTCTTCATTTGTTTTTTAGCTAAACGGTAGCCCTGCCACTTGGTTGGCTATTAAGCTGGGGGATAATATAATAATAACAACATATTCCATTTACTAGATACTTTTATCCAAAGCGACTTACACTCATGCATGCATAAATGGGTCTGGAGAAATGTTACTGTCAAATTCATAGAGGAAGCTATAGACTGGCAGTCCATGAGATCAACTGCTATACATTGCAGTTCATGCATATGCAACAAAGTCATTAGGTGAATAGTACAATTCAATACATAAGCAAACTATACTTTTGACATGTTATATTTAATGAAATTTGAGAATGAGTATTGGAATTCTATAGAACATGGCATTAACGTTAGACTATTGGAGCAAAAGTGTATTTTTACCTGATCCCCGTCTGGAACATATTCCTGGAATGGTGCAATGTCATCCACTAAGCCCTGTCATCCTATTAGTCTTCATTGCCTAATGCTTTCTTCTCGTTACTCTACCCTACCAATTAATATAGAAGGTTTTGCGTGTTTCTAGTAACACAGAAGTGACTACTTTTAGGTATGGTAAAGGACAGCTCAGAAAAAAAAACATAATTGACAAACAATAAAAATATTCTAACATCTCTGCTAAATAATGAAAGGATATTCTGCAATTAAACTAAATTTGCCATTTTTTCTCCAGAGACTTTTGTGAGATATTGGAGGCTTTTTGAATGTCATGAATCACAAGTCATAAATCAGGACATATGCTACTTCTTATCTTATCAGTATGTCTGTGTGTGTCTGTGTCCACCAGGCCCTGTGGTGGCAGGAGTGGTGGGTCTGACGATGCCTCGGTACTGTCTGTTCGGAGACACTGTCAACACGGCTTCTCGAATGGAGTCAACAGGGTTGCGTGAGTACCTCACTCTCGTTGTTGGCCCATCAAACCGTGTGAGGTCACTAAGGATAGGGACAGGTGTATTGCCGTTTGTGTGCATGCAACAAGAGGCTAAGGAGGGTTACGATGAGCAGTCCTGACTAATCCTTTAAGACTATCAGTAGAATTAGTGGGCAAATTTAGGGTTCAATAAAAATATCCTCCGTGTACGGGCTTCCCTCAGATATCCTTTCACCACCAATTCTGCTGGTACAGCAATGGTAAACTTCATAATGTGTTGAGATTTGTATGTGTTATGAGTTAATGTAACAACTATAAAAACCATTGGCGTGATGATATGAATAAACAACCTCATAATCTTTTCATTTTTCAAGACAATATATGCTTATTTAACTGCTGATTGCTAGCAACACATAGGGTATTTCATAGAGTATAAACTGTATGTACTAGTCAGTGACATGAGTACAGGAAATCTCACATCTACTCCCATCAAGTGGCCATACATATGAATTGCTGCACAAAAAAACTGCTCTTGTGAGTAATTGTCAATGGGCTCACAATAAATGACATTTTGTTACTCTATAATAAATACATTTATGATCAACCAGTGAATGAAAATCGAAATATATGTAGGATATGCGAGTACTGTATGATGTCACAAGTGTTGATACTCTATAGACATGAATAACTAATGGTAATGGTTTACACTGAAAAAACTGTCAGAATACATGAAGACTAATGCAGCCTTTGTGGTTGCTGTTGTTGTTTGATATCCCAGCTTACAGAATCCATGTCAACCAGAGCACAGTCGATATCCTACATGAACTGAAAATGGGCTACAAAATAGACACCAGGGGCATGACAGAGCTGAAGGTAGACACGCGCGCGCACACACACACACACGGACCCAAATAGTGAATTCACTTAACTTACCACGGAAATATCTCATTTTTATTTGTCATATGCTTTGTAAACAACAGGTGTAGACTAATAGTGAAATGTTTACTTACTTCATTCTGTTATTTCCTTCTTCTCTTTCAGGGGAAGGGAATTGAAAACACATTCTGGTTGGTTGGGAGAGCTGGGTTCGACAAGATTCTCCCAAGACCGCCTGACCTTACTCCAGGGTAAGACTTAACAAGCCTTCCTGCTCTATTTATGGTGTACTTTATGTTTCTCCTAACTATACTCGTATTGACTCTCAGTCCTGCCAGGTGCTTGTCCCAGGCCCCTTATCAGTAGTACTCATGAAACCCGTTCACATCAAAGTTGATTTTCATCTAGGTCATTGTGGATATAGAGGATAACATGTCCGAAAATAATTGTTAAAAATCTGATAATGTGCTGACCCATTGACCATTTGTCAGATTGTGTAACTGGAACTAAACGTTTTATAAATCATAATGTATATGTGCTGCTGACCTGACCCTTGTGTCATAGTTCAGTTCACATGTTGACCCAAATTCTTCATCTACTACCTGTCTGTTGAACTTAATTAATCCTTACCTCCCACTACCACTACATGTGTGATGAACGCTCTCCCTGGCATTCAGCAAACATTGCTGTAATGTTTTAACACACTACCCTGGTGGTTGCCTCATTTAGACCTGTCCAGATGAACATTTTATATCTGTGTGAAGAGTTCAAACTCAGTTGTAATGAACATTCTGAGACCCGGTTGTCAACAGCAGTCAGAGTGGACATTGCTTTTGTTGCTTCATATGCTGGGATTGACATGTTTAATGCCTATTCCAAGAGTCTGAGTGCTCAGTGTGCACTGCCAATCAAACAAGACATTAAGCCTTCTGTCTTTGACTTTCTTCAGGGCAAGTAACCATGGCATCAGTTTGGAAGAGATTCCTCCAGATAGGAAACAGAAATTCCTTGACCGGCAGGCGAGGAATAAGTAGCCTGTAAGGTATGCCTGGTTTAGCCATCATATTCTAGATTTACAATGACTTTATTTCCAAAATGATTTGTAATGTAAGTGATGTCACTGATGTCACTGCATTTATGATATCCCAATTCAGGTACATATGTACGCTATCCCTGATACAGTGAAAATAATTACAAAAATGTAATAAAGAAGTAAGCGTTATGCGACAAACCCATTACACCTTTTTGTTTGTCTCAATTCAGGTACATACCAATGAATGCTGCATTTATGATATCCCTTTAAGAGATAATATATCAGATTTTTTTCCACAGATTGTGTTGCCCAGTCCCCCTACCTGTTGGAGTGAAAGACCAGATAGGTGAATTGACCAGGTTGGTTGAGAGGATGGGTTAGGGGTGTGTCTGACAGACAGTCTGTCGCATCACCCCATGTGTCCTGTCGAGTGCTGATCCACATTGTACAAATAAGCCAAAGTCGGAGAGACACTGTCTGTCTTTAACACAATGCATTTGTTTGCACAGAGCAAAGATTAGTTAAAATAAGAGTATTTCTTAAATTTAGCAAATGTGGGAAATAGGAGGGATAAATAAAGGTGTATTACAATCATGCACAAAATACCAAATATATTGATTTAGGAGTTACTGTAGAATGAAAACATCACAACACAAACATGGGAAGAGATTGGCTCTTTGCTTGAAATAAACTATAAATGACCATGATATTGTGTGTAATATATTGTATGTATCTCTACGGTCTCTTTTGCTTTGTAGAAATATTTGACAGAGTATAGAAAAGTGTTCATACTCCACTATATAACAAGGGTATATTTAAGCAATAAGGCATGAGAGGGTGTGGTATATGACCAATAAACCACTGCTAAGGGCTGTTCTTCTGCACGACGCAACGCAGAGTGGCTGGATACAACCCTTAGCCATGGTATTTTGGCCATATACCACAAACCCCAGAGGTGCCTTATTGCTATCATAAACTGGTTACCAATGTAATTAGAGGAATAAAAATACAAGTTTTGTCATACCTGTGGTATACGGTCTGATATACCACGGCTGTCAGCCAATCAGCATTCAGGGTTCGAACCACCCAGTTTATAATAAAATGTAGCACATGCTCTATTTCAAATGTGGTACTGTAATCTCTCTCAATGATACATTCATCTTAGAAGTAATGTATTTCCTTAAAGGTATAAGGTAGGCTGTGGAAGAATCTGGTCCAATGCGTTTTTTTTACATTTCCTTATTGTCTTGCTTCAATAATTAACGCCTTCTGATTGTTTGAATGATATTTGAGAATTATCAACCCATTAGAAAATATGAATTTATATTTTTTCAAACATTCGCCAGCTGGAACATTAATTGAATCATTTTCAAATCAAATAAAAGTATTGCAAAATCACTGTTCCCAAAATGAAGCTTCACGTAAACAGATTATTAGTAAAAACGTTCACTCATACATTTATCTCAATAGAGATACAACTATTTCTATGCCCCTCTCTTTAAAATCATGCTTCATTCATGTTATTACTGTATTTATTTTCTTATTCAATCAAATTCACATGTGTAGGCAGTATATCACACTTTTTTTTACTGTAAATTTGTTTTAACAATATGCATTTTCTTACAACAAAGAAATAAACTGAGCAATGGGTTGAATAAATGTTCCAATAAAAAACATTTAGATGAAAAAAATTAGACCAAATTGTAAACTTTTCAGGTTACAAACGCATACCAGCAGCATACCACCCTGCATTCCACTGCTGGCTTACCTCTGACGCTAAACAGGGTCTGTTTTGGTTGGTCCTTGGATGGGCGATTAGATGCTGCTGGTAGTGGTGTTGGAGGGCCAGTAGGGGGCACTCTGGTCTAACAGAAATCCCAATGCCCCAGGCCAGTGAAGGGGACATTGCCCTGTGTAGGGTGCTGTCTTTCAGATGGGATGTTAAAATGGGTATCCTGACTCATTGGTCATTAAAGAATCCCATGGCACTTATTGTACGAGTAGGCCCCATTCCATCATGGCCACCTAATCATTACCCTAATTGGCATAAATCAAACCTCACCTTTCCAGCTGATGTGTGGTGAGTGTTCTAGTGCACAAAATGGTTCTAGTGCTTCACCCAGGTGGGTTGGTGGTGGATGATGTGAGTTTCTCCCTTGCTTTGAGTACCTCAGTTGCTAGATAAATGCTATATAAAGCCAATCAACTACAAACTCAATTCTTATAGGGTCTGGTCAACAGCATGTTGCCTTTCACTCAAACTCTTTTCTGCTCTATGAATTGGTTCAAATATTACATTTAAATAACTTAAAATGTTGGGGGAAAATAATGCCAGCACTCTTTTTGATTTCTACATATTCTACACCTTTGAGTGATAGGGGACTGCTTACAATGTGCATAAACCACGGTATATGGCTACCCATCTACATCGCTCCGGCCACATGTTATGCCCACTAACGTTTCTTCTCCATGATGAGTCAGGACTTGCCTCCCTCCTCGACAACTTCTGGAATGCGAACAACATTCTGACTGTTCTGATTGATCTCAAAAACCCGATGGGTTTGTGATTAAACGATGGGTTGGGCCAGAGCCGGCCTACATGATGACGATATCGACTTTGATACTCTGACTGGTTAGATTTGTCAGAGACAATCCAATCGCTGATGAATTTGTGTTGTTACGACGCCCCTTGTTTTGACGTAACACAAACAACTTCTATGATGGCAGATTCATACTACATGTATGTAGCGTTCAATAGAGCAGTGGAATTCCATTCAAGATGGGTCGTCAGGCAAAAAGTTAACACCAGCTTGTCCTGTACATGGTTCCTATTAGGAATGAACTTATTCAAACAATGAGCTACATGTGTTTGGTCTAACATATATAGACTTTGTCTATTAAACCCAAAAAGCAATGTTTAGTTTGGCATTATGATGACTGAATTGTACATCTTGATGTGTGGTCTTATGTGTGCTTGTGTAAATAAAGAATGGTTTTAGTGATGTTTTATGTCTAAATGTACTTCGGTTTTTACATACAACACTTTTACATACAACACATAACATGACCTCATTACCAACTGCACATATGAACATGGACAGAAATCCTTGAGCTTGATCCCCTTGGTTGATGGTTTCAGGATTGAGAGAAAATCTTAACGTTCAATTGAATGTTCATAGTATTGTGAATGACTACACATAGTAAAGGTATAATACGTTGTCATGATCAGCGATGATCTCATTCTGTATTCTCTGCAATAAACATCCATCATTTTTGCTGCATTTCCAATTCCTGGCTGGTTTAAGAAAAAAGTCATGTAAAGAAACATTATGAAAGCACAAACAATATACAACTCCAAGGAGTACATATAGTTTTATCAAAAGGCGTAGAGGTTATGTCATGACTGCACAGTGGGATAGAGCCCTATGTCATGACTGCACAGTGGGATAGAGCCCTATGTCATGACTGCCCAGTGGGATAGAGCCCTATATCATGACGGCACAGTGGGATAGAGCTACAGAACACTAAGAGCTAGGAACTATACCATCCAGTGAAATTGGAGTATGCTTATTTAGGATGCACACTAAGCATCTTTCGTAAGGCTACAATCCTGAGTTTGTATTTCAGCCAAACAGCAGCCCCACCACTTGATTTAGTAGAAAGCAGAGGGATGGGGCTGGAGAAATGTAACCACTCTCAAAATCAAAGACTGGGCCAAAGGATGCAAGGACTGACAATCCATGAGATTATGAACATTAAGCATATTTACATATTTTGAAGCTATACATTGACTCAACTGACAAAAAAAAAGAAGACAATATCACCTATTTTCCTTGGCTTATTATAGGGTAATTAGGCAGTTGTAGTCCAAACCCATTAAGTGTATATTCTTAAAGAATAAATGGGTATATCATTATTCAAAATGTGTCTTCAAGGTAATACATGAGTAATTACATTGGTGTGAGTATAAGGCAAATTCTATGCACATAAATAATTACTAATAAATAAAACACCTAAAAGCAATTTTGGTTATCTGCCGTCTGTAATATATAATCTGCCATGTAGGATTATATATGAGTGAATGCGTGATATTGCCCATCCTAATGGAGAGGACACTATCTGAACTGTATTTTGAGCGCGAAGGCTCCGCCTATTAAACTATAACTAATTTGAACATTGGTCTACATTGTTTTATTTAGATAAGGATTCTGTGGGCGTGGTTTGACTGTACTAAATCTGATTGGTTTGAGAGTCTATCAGTCAAGGTAGCAGTAGCGCTACAGGCTTTTAGAGATACATCATTTAATAACTGTTACTGGTGAGCTGTCATTGACATCGAACGATCAAGCAATTTTTTTTAAAATCTGAAACTAACCAGTAGCAGGTGTCTTCAACCACGCTCAAAGAGTCAGCCATCCAGCCTTGGTAATTTTTCTATTCGATTTGCGGCAAAACCGAAACGTCTGAGCAATTAGGCTACTGGTTGATTTGCATCTTGTGACAACACTATTTCATTGCACACAATGCAGGACACAGCATCACCAAGAATCAGATTCATTACGCGTTTCACGGATTTCCAGGAAGACCTATAACGAAAGGTAAAACTTGG
This sequence comes from Oncorhynchus tshawytscha, assembly GCF_018296145.1. Lineage (NCBI taxonomy): Eukaryota > Metazoa > Chordata > Actinopteri > Salmoniformes > Salmonidae > Oncorhynchus > Oncorhynchus tshawytscha. Next base: position 18,023,766 of record NC_056458.1, read on the forward strand.
ATAAAGAAACGCATGGCATAGACACATTTTATTGTACTGCTAATGATGATACATTTGTCAATTTACTATGTTTTGATGTGTATATGCGCCAGTTGCCCTCTAGAACTCGCGTTATAGCCCATTGGACATAGTCGTAATGAATTACACAGTCCTGACCCCGCTTTTAAATGCATATTTATTGAATTTACAAGTGAAACACTGTGATCCATATGGAAATAATGCAACCGTTTGCCTCCACAGTTATTGCGACATGTCATTGTATTTCTACTACGAATCTAGGATAAATGTCATAAAATGAATATGGAAATGATCCAAATGTAAGGGTCCTTTTTGTTTCAAATATGGATATTGCTGTAGTCCAGTTACTTTTGTGCTGTTGAGCCCACGAGGGCGGGGCCAGCCCAAATATATGTGGGGAGGGAAAAACGAAGACAACAAATCCTCCAAATGTAGGCCACCGTGCATGACCCAAATCCTCTTGCGAGTGTATATGGAACACGGCGTTCCCCCCGCCCCTCGTCACCGTTCCAGAGCAAATCTTTCTGTGTTTCACTGAGCCAGGATGGTACAGTAAAAAAAATAAAAAATAAGTAGGTTATCACGCATATATAAGATTATATTGGGATTCCTCTTATTGCTGTTATTTCACTGCCTCTAATGACGATGGCAACAAACAAACAAAGTATTTTAAAGAAACAAAAGAAAAAATATATTGTGAATCAAAATGCTAAATATGTATGACATTTAGAAGATCATGCGTGCATACATTTGATGTAGTAGTCAAGTTTAGCTTCTCCGTCTAACCTTCCATGTCTTCCCTTGAATCTAGCCATACTTATTGCAGTGAGCAGGGTGAGTTTTGTATAAAAGTATCGTGGCTCAAGCTTGGCATTTGTTGCAAGGCCAATAGATTGTGCTGCTGTGTGACAGATCTTTTGTTTTGGCCCCCTGGCAGTGTGATCAGTCTGACTCTGACCTACTTTCCTCCTAACTTCATACCTGCAAAGCCATTTATCTCCCTGGGGTTGGAGGAGCAGCACACAGCATCTTCAACTGGACCCAGTTTGACCCTTATTGTCAGCATCTGGTCAACCTATATTGGTCACACTGGTCAACTTACTGTACACTGATTGTACAAACCATTAAGGAAACCTACCTAATATTGATATTCACCCTCTGAATGGCACACACATAAAAGTGGCACCACAGTGGCACTACAGTCTGAGGACAGCCATGTTTCAGTGACATTGCAATCAACTTTGCGCTCAGTAATGAGGTCATTCACAAGAAAGGTTTTACTAGTGATTTCTCTAGTGATCTGCCTAGAGGTAACCAACGGAATAACAATCACATTTTTTATGTTACAACCACGTTTTCTGACAGTCTCCAATCTATCAGAATGGTAGGAGATGACAGTTTGTATGAACTCACTAGAAGGTAGAGTTAAAGGAACATAAATGAACCTATATTGGTCACACTGGTCAACTTACTGTACACTGATTGTACAAAACATTAAGGATACCTTCCTAATATTGATATTCACCCTCTGAATGGCACACATACACAATCCTTGTCTCAATTGTCTCAAGGCCTAGAAATCATTCTTTAACCTGTCTCTTCCCCTTCATCTACACTGATTGATGTGGATTTAACAAGTGATATCAAAGTAAGCTTTATTTATACAGCACATTTCAGACATGGAACTCAGCGGCAGGTAGCCTAGTGGTTAGAGCATTGTACGAGTAACTGAAAGGTTGCAAGATCAAATCCCCGAGCCGACAAGGTAAAAATCTGTCGTTCTGCACTTTTCTTCAGAAGGGGTTTCACCATAGAAGTTTTTAGTGCAGTGGGGAAAGTGCCTGTGAACAGGGAGTGATTAATAATAACTTGCATTTCTTCAGATATGCAATTGAAAACTGTTTTAAAGAAGGTGGTGGGGATAGGATCGAGCAGGCAGGTAGAAGGTTTAAGTTGTGATATCACTTTTCTGAGCATGTCTGTTTCAACCAGGGAAAATAAATCCATAGAGCCTTTGCGTGGTAGGCTAGGGCACAGGTCAAACTTCTCATTAGGTCTTGCTTGACTGATACCCAGCCTAATGTTTGTTATCTTATCTCTGAAATATGCCGCAAACTCATCACATTTACATATGGAAGCAAGTTCACATAAGTTTGCAGAGGTAGGATTTATCAGGCCATCAATGTTCGAGAAGAGCACACTGAAATTATTCTGATTATTAGGGATCAAGTTAGAAAAGGGTTATTGGTATTTCTAATTGCTTTATTGCTCTCTCAGAATATCATAATAGACCTGCAACTTTGATTTCCTTCACTTCTGCTATTCTGCAATTTCCCTTTAATCTATTAGTTTCCTCACACATCCCAGGGGCTCTCCGTTTGAATGTGGTCTTTTTCAACTCTACTGGAGTTGTAGCATCAATGGTTGCCCTTCATTTTCTATTAATGTGATCTACTAAATTATCAAAAGAGGAAGGCAGAATAGAATATGGAGTATTGCTCATACATACACTCAATGAAATCTGTGGAGGTAAGATCTTCAGTGGTAAAATAGCATTTCTTAACTTCTTGAGTGTAGGGGGCAGGATTTTTCATTTTTGGCTAAAAAACGTACCATTTGAAACTGCCTATTTCTCAGGCCCAGAAACTAGAATATGCATATAATTTTCAGATTAGGATAGAAAACACTCTAAAGTTTCCAAAACTGTCAAAATATAGTCTGTTAGTATAACAAAACTGATATTGCAGGCGAAAACCTGAGGAAAGTCAAACCAGAAAGTGCTGTTTTTCCTGAAAGCTCTCTGTTCCATTGGATGCATTGCCTCCATTTAAAGGGATATCAACCAGATTCCTTTTCCTATGGCTTCCTCAAGGTGTCGACAGTCTTCAGACATAGTTTCAGGCTTTTATTTTGAAAAATGAGCGAGAACGATAACATCGCGTCAGTGGATAGCAAGCTGGGTGTTCGCAGAGTTTTGCTTGCGCAACAGAGTGGGGCAGCCATTGTCTCTCCCTCTCCTATTGAAAAAGCAACAGTCCCGGTTGATATATTATCGATTATATATTTTAAAAACAACCTGAGGATTGATTATAAAAAACGTTTAACATGTTTCTGTGGACATTACGGATACTATTTGGAATTTTCGTCTGTGATGTCGTGACTGCTCGAGCTGTGGATTTCTGAACATAACGCGCCAAACAAATGGAGGTATTTTGGGTATATAAAAATAATCTATATGGAACAAAAGGAACATTTATTGTGTAACTGGGAGTCTTGTGAGTGCAAACATCTGAAGACCATCAAAGGTAAGCGATTTAATCTATTGCTTTTCTGACTTTCGTGACCAATCTACTTGGCTGCTAGTGTTTGTAATATTTGTCTACTGAGAAAGATGTTCCTACATAAACGCTTGTTATGCTTTTGCCGAAAAGCTGTATTGAAATCTGACGCGCCAGGTGGATTAACAACAAGCTAACCTGTGTTTTGCTATATTGCACTTGTGATTTCATGAAAATTAAATATTTTTAGTTATTTAATTTGAATTTGGCGCGCTGCAATTCAGTGGGTGTTGATGAAAATGATCCCGCTAAAGGGATGGGTGTGTCAAGAAGCTAATAATGCGTTCAGTATTACCCTGTGCTATGGTTAACAAGGTAGTACAAAATACACAGTGGTGATCAGATAAAACATCATCAACAATAGAGAATGTCAATAGAAAGCTCCTTGGTAATAACCAGGTCCAGAGTATTGGTGTGGTTATGGTTGGGCCCAGTAGAGCTCAAAAGATTCAGAAATGCAATGGCCTTGGAGTCAGTCTCTTTGTCATCATGAATATTAAAATCACCCAACACAATGATTTTGTCATAGTTCTCAAGGACAATAGACAATAAATAGACAAGAAATAAAAATCAGTAAAGAACGTGGGGCAGTGCTTTGGTGACCTATACAGAGTTATGACCAGCACATTGAAACAGTATAGCATGATGCTCAAAAGACCCAAAGTGGAAATGAAATGTCCTTACAGCTGAGAGCTATCCCCCACCCTTTTCCCTTTCCTGATGGGGGGGTAGGAGTTTGTATAAACTCACTAGAAGGTAGAGTTAAGGGAATATAAATTAATAATAACCATAGTGCAATTTCTATAGGAGTTGATATGGTTTCCAAGTCCTCTGTTGCTTATTCTGACAGGAAGAACTGGAGCACTACCAGACCCTGTCTGTCAGTCTTTAAAACAGTTTGCGATGTTGTTGGAAATAATCCATGGAACCCCTGCGGTTAGGGTGAATCGCATCTCTTTTGAAAAGTGCTGGTTGCTCCCACAACAAATCAAAGTGGTCACAAAAAGAGACATTCCTGTCTTTGCCAAGTTTCTTCAGGTACTCGTTTAGGGCAAAGAGTCAGTTGAAACGTCCGGGAGAACAGGAGGGGGCCAGAGATAACTATTATCTTCCCTGCGCTAACGAGGGTCTTTAAAAAAATGGTGGTCCTCACTCAGTTCCTCAAATCGCCTAAAGCGAAGGTTCTTAAAACCTATGTGAGTGACGATGGTGTCAATATTGGAGTAGTTGGCCAGAACCGTGGGCAGGAGAGATCTGATGTCATGGACATGGGCTCCTGGGTAACAGTGGACCTTGGTCAGTCCACAGACCATAGGCAGGCCAAAATCTCTCACCATCGGGCTGCCCACAATGATGGGGGTAGTGATAGAATCCGATGGATTACCTGCTGACTCCCGGGGCTCGTAGGTCCGTCTGAAGTGGGGCAAAGCTGTTTGATAGCTGGATCGGATCTTCTTGGACAGACGGGTGGCCAGACTGCCTCCCCGATCTCCTACGCCTTGCGAGTGTCCTGTCTCCCATGGGCCATGGAGTTGAACCTAACGTCTGTCCGTTGGATTGGGACAGATCAACGCCGCCGACTCATCAACAGCTTTGCTATAGGAAGAATTTAAAACTGAGATTTGGTTTGCCTGGGTTACAGCAAGGTCGGTGTACTTAGAAAGCAGGTTTTCCTTTTCTCGAGCTGAGCTAACAGCCAGAGAATCTCTTCCCTCAGATGCTTGATGGTGGTGCATTTAGGGGAGACAAATCCCTGTCCAGTTTCCAGTTCCACCGTGTCTTCATCTTGTGATTGTGTGGAAATCTCATCTCATACCTTAAGTCTTTATGCCCAGCGGTGGATAAAAACACCTGTGGGCTAGCACTGCTCCATTTTCATGACGGCTAGCACTGCTCCATTTTCATGATGGCTAGCACTGCTCCATTTTCATGATGGCTAGCACTGCTCCATTTTCATGATGGCTAGCACTGCTCCATTTTCATGATGGCTAGCACTGCTCCATTTTCATGATGGCTAGCACTGCTCCATTTTCATGATGGCTAGCACTGCTCCATTTTCATGATGGCTAGCACTGCTCCATTTTCATGATGGCTAGCACTGCTCCATTTTCATGACGGCTAGCACTGCTCCATTTTCATGACGGCTAGCACTGCTCCATTTTCATGACGGCTAGCACTGCTCCATTTTCATGACGGCTAGCACTGCTCCATTTTCATGACGGCTAGCACTGCTCCATTTTCATGACGGCTAGCACTGCTCCATTTTCATGACGGCTAGCACTGTTCCATTTTCATGACGGCTAGCACTGCTCCCTTTTCATGACGGCTAGCACTGCTCCATTTTCATGACGGCTAGCACTGCTCCATTTTCATGACGGCTAGCACTGCTCCATTTTCATGACGGCTAGCACTGCTCCATTTTCATGATGGCTAGCACTGCTCCATTTTCATGATTGCTAGCACTGCTCCATTTTCATGATGGCTAGCACTGCTCCATTTTCATGATGGCTAGCACTGCTCCATTTTCATGACGGCTAGCACTGCTCCATTTTCATGATGGCTAGCAGCTAACTGCTACTTAACAGGAATCCGGGACACAAACTTGTGGTCCCAACCGCGTCACGAATCAGTAGCAATACAAAAACTTTAGCTATTATTGAAAACTATTTAATTTAAATTATTTCATAAAAACAACAAACCGAGTGTAGGCAGTACACTGTACTGTTGCGTGCTGTGATGATGTCTGTTCAATAAGGGATCATAGCTTTCACCTGGATTCACCTGGTCAGTCTATGTCATGGAAAGAGCAGGTGTCCTTAATGTTTTGTGCACTCAGTGTATATCTGTACTATACAGCTGCTTATGGCTATTTCTGAGAAGAGAAAATCCCTAAACGAATTATTGTGGTCAGGTCAGGACAGCATACTTAATAATATGTTGCTTAGCAGAGAGGAACTGGACAGGACATGCGATTCTAAGTGAGGAAAAAGACAAACAGCCGTGAATTTACATGTATTTGATTGACACATCTTAGGCAGAAAAGCAGGACGTACATTTAAGCAAAGTAGAACAACCTCTATTATTGCCACAAGAGCATTACTGGATATATTTGGAAATGGTTTCCGATATTTAAAGCCTGGTTTTACCAATTGGGGGTTAACCAAAATGTTATATTTAACTGTGTTTGGTGTGTTTTCAGAGGCCAGCCATGGAGGACAGGAGACTTCCCCCTACAGTGCCCTTAGTGGTCAAAACTGAGCCAGACACAGAGACCTGTAGGGTGAGAGAGGAGGAACAGCCTACCATTCCCATCAGGGTTAAAAAAGAGGACCTCTCTGAAGTGCCCCTCAAATTGCCCAGATTCAAGTACGTGGACTTCCCTTCGCTACACCAGTGCATCCAGCAGCTCACCGTGCAACCCCTGGACAACTGGCTGGAGGGCTTTCCCCTGGCTCTGGGAAGACCCTCTGGAGGACACACCCCTGTCACTTCCAAGGAGAGAGCTCCCAAGTTTCGGTATGTAGATTATCCCTCTCTGCACCACTGCATCCAGCAGCTGTCTGTGCCGCCTCTGGGGAGCTCGGGGTTGGCCAGGTCAGGGTGTGGGGTGACAGGGGGACCTGGATCCACCAACTCTCAGCCCAGCTCTGTGAGGGGGAACCAGACAATACAGGGAGATGGTTCAGCATCGGCTTACAAGCAGGATGAGTATACTGCTTTCCCCTTTCCTGGTCCTGACTCCGGCTCCATCCAGTGTGTGACCTCCTCAAACAAGGCATCCCATAAGCCTCAGCGGCTTCAGCTGCTCTTGAGCAGTCCACCCGGATCCTGGCCTGCATTAAGCTCACAGGGGGAAGAGGTTCGCCATAATGTGGTGTGTTCAGATCAGCTGTCTCAAAAGTTCTCTAATCCCAAATCTTGGGTTGCTGGAATGAAGCGTGTCAGAGGAGCAAGACCACTCCATCAGAGCAATAGGAAGTCAGCTGGTGATGATGAATGGCATGCAGACTTTAAAAAATCTACCCAAAGTCATCAAGAGGCCCAAGTAAAGCTAAGTGACTCTCCTGACCTAGGACAAGGGTTTTGGAGAACCATCCCAGAGTCTGTCTGCCCCTTTTGCCAAAAGATGTTTTCAGATCCAGAGGAATTGCAGATCCACCAGAAGAGTCACAGAGAAAAGGTGAGTCTGTAGTACCCTGAACATTTTCTGGATATGTGACAAATCCTTCTTTAACTGATCAAATTGTGTATCAAAAAATGATGAATCTTGTCTCATGTTTGTCATATAATTTCAGAAGCCTCATTGATGTCTTGACCAAGGAAATGTACAGCTGACAACAATGAACATCTTAAAAACTGTGCATCTACTTCAGTAGTTGCTACACAGGCGTGGACTAGGGCAGGCTTCTCCACAAATTATTGGTCACCTGATAAGAGTTCCACTAAGGTTGTTTTGAGTGTTCAGTGTTTATCTTGATGACCTAAGTGACAAACAAACCACTTTAGCTAAGGGCTTCATTCATAATTCAGTCTAGGAATTAAGCTCTCAATGTGAAAGACTGACCTGCAGTGGCTCTTGGTGGTCTTACAACTCCTTATTTACCAATGGGTTAATTTGCCAGGAAGTTGTACACATTAGATGAGATATAACAAGGAAATTAGCCATTTGATGTTGTTTAAATTAAAATGTCAGGAATTAGATTGGAATGCATTGTAGTGCATACATTTTTGTATTACTGTAGTTGAGAATTAGGCTTTCATTTATATTTCTTAAAAGGGATGCCAATGTTTCCTGTTTACAAGCTGTTTTTGGCAAAAACATGAATAAGTGGGGGTATCAGCACCTTGTTCACTGCAGATGGCTGCCTGTTCCAATATTTCAACATAATGATCTAGATTTGGGTGCCTATAAAACCTTTAACTTTTGGCTTATGCTGTGAAACAACACATGCTTCTTTATAATTTCTTATCTAATGTTTTTATGCTTTGTATTTTAATGTTTCTTTTTTACAATGACAATTATATATATATATTATTGATTGTATTGTCTAGAAATAACTTTAAACTTTGTTTTCAATTATGTGTGCATTAAAGATTTTCTAGTAAAGATTAATCTACTTTACATCTCCAACAAATGCTTTACACTTACAAGTGTCACATTCTTTTCAGTACATACTATACACTACAGCGTCATCTAGAAATTTCCAAGAAAACAAACCATGATTATTTAGAGCTCATCCTTTATTATTATTTTTGTTAATTTACCCCGTTTTCTCCCCAATTTCATGGTATCCAACAGTCTTGTCTTATCGCTGCTCCTTCCGTACAGACTCGGGAGAGGCGAAGGTCGAGAGCCAAGCGTCCTCCGAAACACAACCCAACCAAGCCGCACTGCTTCTTGACACAATGCCCACTAAACCCTGAAGCCAGCCGCACCAATGTGTCAGAGGAAACACCGTACACCTGGCGACCGCGTCAGCGTCCACTGCGCCCGGCCCGCCACAGGAGTCGCTAGTGCGCCGTCCCTGCCGGACAAACCCTCCCCTAACCCAGACGACGTTGGGCCAATTGTGCGCCGCCCCATGGGTCTCCCGGTTGCGGCCGGCTGCGACAGAGCCTGGACTCGAACCCAGAATCTCTAGTGGCACAGCTAGCACTCCACTCGAGAGGCCCATAACAAAATGATTTATAATGATGTGTGGCTATGATTAAGATCTAGGCCTATAACATTAAAAGTTGTAAAGTAAACCAATCCAGACCATAACTAAATGTTTTTTTATGTAAACAATGTGGCATCACTGTCATCCCACATTAAAAAATACTTACGTTTACTGGAATACTACAGTACTTACTATAGCATTCTGTAGTAAACTGTAGAATACTATCCTACAAACTGTAGTATCCCTCGAGCATGTGTAGTATATATAGAATGTTGTAGGATACTGTAGAATACTATAGTAAATAGTGTAGTATACTGTAGAATACTATAGTAAATAGTACAGTAATGTTTCCAAAAACACTAGTCTGCAAAAACAAAACTTTTTAAACTAAAGTAAATGCTAGTAAAATACTAAAGAAACCCAAGGGGTATGAATACTTTTGCAAGGCACTGTACAGGTTATAGAACATGTGCTCTTTTAGTATTTATCCAGTAGGCTTCCTCAAGGAGATCGCTTCCACTGCTATGTCAAAGATAAAACAAAAAATACTATAGTAAATACTACAGTAACGTCTGCAAAAACACTACAGTAAATACTTCAGTATACTGCAGTATGTAAAACATTACAGTAAATACTACAGTATACAACAAACTGCAAAAATACTACATTACTATAGTATGCACTACAATTATTTTAATACAGGATTTATACTATAGTTAACTGTAAATACTACAGTAAAGTCTCCAAAACCACGACAGTGAATACTATAGTATTTATATCATAATATACTACAGTATTCTTTCCATATGGGATAGCACTTTCCATTTAAATAATGCAGTGGTATAAAGTACTTAAGTAAAAAATACTTTGAAGAACTACTTAAGTCATTTGGCGGGGGGGTGAAGGTATCTGTACTCTACTATTTATAATTTTTCACAAGTTTTACTCCACTACATTCCTAAATAAAATAATGTACTTTTTACTCCATACACTTTACCTGACACCCAAAAGTTTCATTACATTTCGAATGCTTAGCAGGACAAGAAAAAAGTCCAAATTCACACATTTATCAAGAGAACATCCATGGTCATCCCTACTGCCTCTGATTTTGGGGACTCACTAAACGCAAATGCTTAGTTTGTAAATGATGTCTGAGTGTTGGAGTGTGCCCCTGGCTATCCGTAAATTTAAAATACAAGAAAGGTGCCCAGGGACGTCATGCACCCAAAATCTGAAGCCACAAACTACAGGAGGATGGCTGGTGGGGTGGTCTGGAAGGGAGTTAGACCCAGTACTTAAGTTGGAGAATTTTGAAATTTTCAAACACATGAAAAAGCTTTATCCTGCAATCTAGAGTTATAATCATTATGCTTAATTCAATGTAAAAAAAAAAATACTTATTTTTTCTGCATATCTTAGCTGTCTGTATCCTTTGCTGTCCTGATGGTTCTTTTTTTAAAGAAAAGATTGAAAGGAATGCAAGTCTTATTCAGTACATTTAGATTTTGCTTGCTTTTCTAAATTATACAGTGCATTCGTAAGTTATTAAGACTCCTCGACTTTCCCCCCCATTTTGTTTACATTACAGCCTTATTCTAAAATGCATTAAATTGTTTTTGTTTTTTTACCTCATCAATCTACATACAATATCCAATAATGACAAAGCAAAAGTTTGACGCTTTTGGAAGTAAAAAAAAACAAACAAACTGAAATATCACATTTACATAAGTATTCAGACCTTTTACTCAGTATTTTGTTGAAGCACAAAGTACATTTGGCAGCAATTACAGCCTCGAGTCTTCTTGGGTATGTGACTACAACCTTGGCACACCTGTACTTGGAGAGTTTCTCCCATTCTTCTCTGCAGATCCTCTCAAGCTCTGTCAGGTTGGATGGGGAGTGTCACTGCACAGCTATTTTCAGGTCTCCAGAGATGTTCGATAGAGTTCAAGTCCGGGCTCTGGCTGGGCCCCTCAAGGACGTTCAGGGACTTGTCCCGAAGCCACTCGTGCATTGTGTTGGCTGTGTTCTTAGGGTCATTGTCCTGTTGGAAGGTGAACCTTCACTCCAGTCTGAGGTCCTGAGCGCTCTGGAGCAGGTTTTCATCAAGGATCTCTCTGTATTTTGTTCCGTTCATCTTTCCCTCGATCCTGATGCTGCCACCACCAAGCTTCACAGTTGGGTTGGTGCCAGGTCTCCTCCAGACGTGATGCTTGGCATTCAAGCCAAAGAGTTCAATCCTGGTTTCATCAGACCAGAGAATCTTGTTTCTCATGGTCCGAGAGTCTTTAGTTGCCTTTTGGCAAACACCATAAGGGCTGTTATGTGCCTTTTACTGAAGAGTGGTCTCCATCTGGCCACTCTACCATGAAGGCCTGATTGATGGAGTGCTGCAGTGATGGTTGAGAGGAGGAACTATGGAGACTGTCAGAGTGACCATCAGGTTCTTGGTAACCTCCCTGACCAAATTCCTCCCATTTAAGAATGGAGGCCACTGTATTCTTGGGGACTTTCAATGCTGCAGAAATGTTTTGGTACCCTTCCCCAGATCTGTGTCTCAACACAATCCTGTCCAGGAGCTATACAGACAATTCCTTCGGCCTCATGGCTTGTTTTTGCTCTGACATGCACTGTCAACAGTGGGAATTTATATAGACAGGTGTGTGCCTTTCCAAATCATCTCCAATCAATTTAATTTACCACAAGTGGACAGCTCAAGAATGATCAATGGAAACAGGATGCACCGGAGCTCAATTTCGAGTCTCATAGCAAAAGTTCTGAATACTTATGTAAATAAGGTATTTCAGTTTTTATATTTAATACATTTGCCAAAATTACTAAAAACCTGTTTTCGCTTTGTCATCATGGGGTATTGTGTGTAGATTGATGAGGAATTTTGTATTTATTTAATCAATTTCAGAATAAGTAACCTAACAAAATGTGGGAATGCACTGTACCACCTTGCCAACAGGCATGCAAGCTAAGATAGTTCGACAAACTAGCTACTCCAACTTGATTAATAGCCTGAATTGGCTTCTTGCTAGCTAGTTATGAGGTAAGGTGATTGGTAACCTATCTGGGCTAGCTAAAGCCAACTTCATAAAATTGGCTAGTAGTATTACAGAGGACAAGAAGTATTACAGAAAAACAAATGTAAATAAAAAATGTACAGGACAAATTTGAGGGGGCCTGTGTCCCGTCTGGTTTGCTTAATATAAGGAATTTGAAATGATTTATACTTTTATTGTGGGTACTTAAGTATATTTCAGCAATTATATTTACTTTTGATACTTTAGTAAAAGTATTTGGTTTTAAGTATACTTAAGTAGTATTTTACTGTGTGACTTCCACTTTTACTTGAGTGATATTCTATTAAGCCACAGTATCTTTACTTTTACTTAAGTATGACAGTTGGGTACTTTTTCCATCACAGAAAGAATGGCGATATTCCAAGGTGGATCAGTGGTGGCCGCTGACTGGCTGAATACCCGGGCCATGAGGTAGTTGGAGTTGTCACCAAATCAGCATGACAGAAATACGATGCCAAGTTTTCAAACTACCGGCAGTTTCTTTGAGAATAATAATAACTTGTTATAATTAGTTCAAAACTGTTAAAACTGTCATTCTCTCTCAAGTCAACTACTCACCACATTTTTTGCACTGCAGTGCTAGCTAGTTGTAGCTTATGCTTTCACTACTAGATTCATTATCTGATCCTTTGATTGGGTGGACAACATGTTGGAGGACGTCCTCTGGAACTTGTCATAATTACTGTGTAAGTCTATGGAAGGGGGTGAGAACTATGAGCCTCCTAGGTTTGTATTGAAGTCACTGTACCCAGAGGACGGAACCTATCTGTCCTCTGCCAACACCATTGTGCTACCCTAAAGAGTGCTGTTGAGGCTACCTTCATTGCAAAAAAAAGTGTTTTTATCAATTATTTGGTGACATTAATATATTTAGTACAGTTATGTCTAAAGAAAATAACTTTAAACGTTTTGCCATTTTTCCTCCTCTGACGAGTCTCCAGTCTCCACTGGTGGTGGTATAGCTGGATAGAGGACAGAGTTTGGGAAATCCCGAAGAAATGTTTAAAGATCATGTTTCTGTATTGAAATCTGATTTGTTTTGACAGAATACATCTAGCATGAGATAATAAAGACAAAGGATACAAAATCTGTTTTGTGATGTATTAATACATAAACATGTCAATCTCCATGGGACTCCTTCATTACAGTAAAATAAGCGAGGCCATAGTACAAAACCAGTTGATTTCATGTGTCTGGGAATAGACTGTCATTTAACAGGATATTTCAAGCCCTACATTAGTCTACATCAATGATCCATCTCATCTCACCTTGAATGAACCGGACTAACAACTGTGCTCCACACAAAGTTCTGCCTCCTTTGACTACAATTATTTCTGTTCCTTCCAGTAAAACACAGGATAAATGTATTAACATTTACAGTAAGCTTTAATACATAAGAGCTACACCATCGAGAGCATCCTGACTGGTTTGCATCACTGCCTGGTATGGCAACTGCACAGCCTCTGACCACAAGGCACAACAGAGCGTAGTGCATACGACCCAGTACATCACTGGGGCCAAGCTTCCTGCCATCCAGGACCTCTATACCAGGCGGTGTCAGAGGAAGGCCCTAAAAATGGTCAGACTCCAACCACCATAGTCATAGACTGTTCTCTCTGCTACCGCATGGCAAGCGGTACCAGAGAGCCAAGTCTAGGTCAAAAAGGCTTAACAGATTCTACCCCCAAACCATAAGACTCCAGAATAGCTAATCAAAGGTCTACCCCCCTCCTCCACTGCTGCTACTCTCTGCTTATTATCTATGCATAGTCACTCTACCTACATATATACATATTACCTGTCCCCCCGCACATTGACTCTGTACCGGTACCCCCTGTATATAGCCTCACTACTGTTATTTTACTGCTGCTCTTTAATTATTTTGTATTTTTAACTGAACACATTTTTTCTTAACTGAATTTTTGGTTAATAAGGGCTCACAAGTAAGCATTTCACTGTAAGGTATACCTGTTGTATTCAGTGCATGTAAAAATGTGATAACACTAAATGTTTCCCCCTCTGTGTATATCCCCAGTGCATTTCTTGCTCCCTGTCTTTCCATCCTTTACAGTCCATCATGAAGGCCTTATCAGCCGAGCCCTCCCATTGAGTGAGTACGTTGGTGAAAGCGCAGACCCCCACAGTTTCGGAAAGTCTTGCCACACTGGCTGCAAGTGTAGGGCTTCTCTCCTGTGTGAATACGGAAGTGTCTTGTAAGAGCCCAAGAGTGACGGAAGCGTGCATTGCACACGGTGCAGGCATAAGGCCTCTCTCCAGTATGAATACGCTGATGGATCTTCAGGTGCTCCATGCGGTTGAAGTCTCGACCACACAGGGAGCAGTGGTACGGGCTCCGCCCAGGGGGGTAGAGGTTGCGCTTGGGGAGCTTGTTCATATCCTTTGGGTGAATAAGACTACGATGTCGCCGCAGCTCCTCAGACAGATGGAACTTCTCTCCACAGACCTTGCAGATGTGCTGTGCTGCAACCATGTTGTTCACTTCACCTGTCTGAGGGCTGTACATCTGGTGTAAGTGAGAGGTGGAAGCCCCAGCAGTCTCTCTGGGTGGGTACTGCTGTTGTTTACCAAAGCCTGCACGGAGACCTGTAGCTGAAGAAGACGATAGGATGTCCAAGTCTGGTATGTTTGGGGTGAAGACGGGGGAGTCCGCTTCAAAGTCAAAGAAGAGAAAATGAATCAACCATTAACCACTTGAAATTCTATCATCATCATCATCACTGACATGAGATCAAAACCAATTTACTACAGAACTACTTGGGCTGGGGTCCCAGACACAACTTAAGGCTAGTCCGGGACTAAACATTCTCTATTGAAATAGCTTTTTCAGTCCAGGACTAGGCTTAATTTGTATGCAGGAAAATGGTTCTTAGTGCAGGACTTACATAGAGAGTGGCTGGTGGAGGGGGTGAATGAGTCTGGGTCACTGAGTGGGAGCTGCAGTGCCGCTGGCCTCCAATCCTCCAGCAGCCTGGTTTGAGCCAAGGAGAGACCATCTGGACAGTAGTCCTCTTCTCCCCCTCCAGTATTGGGGCCACAGTTCCTACTGCTTCCCAGGTCTACAGACTCCACCTTCACCTCAACCAGACACTTCACATCTGCATCCTTCATGGTACCGTCAGGGAAGGGATGGCCGTCAGCAGGGGCTCTTGATGTATCATGTCCTGTGGTTGGCTCTGTGCACGCTCGGTTAAAATCTTCATGGTTGTCTGAGTACATATTTGAGACAACCTCTTCTTTAGTCCCTGTGAATAAATATTGACGTAGATAACATGCATCATAGCTTTGCTGAAATAATAAGTTACAGAACATTTTAAATGTAAATCAATAGTAGTGAGTGACAGTCCCAACTTACCAGCTTCATCTTCCTGATTTAAAGTAAAAAAATCCGGTTTAATATCTTGAGTGCACACCCTACCATCCTCACGGATCTCACAAAACGATTCGTTAAGAAATGCAGGGTTATCAACAACTTCTGATTCAAATTCTTCATACCTATCCCCAACATTTGTTGTACCAAGAGACTGATTGGATTCAATAACTCTGTGCTCTCCTTCGCTTCCTGATTTTATTTTATTTTGTGAGACGTTTAGAGAATTCAGCTGCTGATGAACCTGTTGGATTCTACTATTGGTGCTGTTTTTTTCCCCTATTATTGATTGTACTTGACGCTCCTCTCCTCGCGCTGCACATATTTCAAGTTCGGCTGCTTGCAAGCGAAACTTTAAGGACTTATTGTCCCGCAGCGTCTCGTGCATTTGATCCCGCACGTCCCTCAACACTTGGCCGACTAGTTTTGTAATCTCAACCACCGCGATCTCCACTGCTACTCCCAGTGCATTTTGAATAGTAGCAGTCAATTCATCCTGAAACGAGAAAGATAATTCCGCTACTAAAGCAGTGTTTGGAGGACTCACGTTTGCCGACATTTTTGTGTTACCCTCGTCAAATTCTAACCTCCGAAGTCATCACTTATGAAAAATACTGATGTCCATAGATGTTTTCAAACCAGGTAAACAAGCTAACTAGTACCTAAGTGTGTTAGCTTGGCTAGTTACATAGGCCTGCATAATAAGCAGCTCTATCTGGCAGCGAGTGTACTCACTATAATCACTCCTTGCCTAAACGCTGTCCCTTCGCTTGTTCACTTTACTTACCTAGCGAGTAAAGCGTTTAGACTGTACCTAACACTTAGTTTCACATTCTTTTGTGACTATCATTTCAAGTTATGTTTAAATAATTATTGCACGCTTTCCATTTCGTATCTTTCCTCGACTCTAAGCGGAAGTTTCTTCCTGTTTTCGGTTAGGGCCAACCGGTGTCTGTACCTTGAAAATGTAGACTACAACAGCAATATCTTTCAAGAGGATAAATAATAGATAATGTAACTGTAATTCGTTTAATAGAAACTCCGAATTTAGAATATACACGATTAATGTTATGTGTTTATCAAGTCATGTGAAAAACAAACGCAAATGTTAAACTCTGGGCTGAGTCTTACTTGGCCGTCTATTTCACATCAAATGGCCCTGTTCGAATACGTGTTCGCCAAATGCATCCTTCCTTCCTTCCCTGCTTGAAATGATGACTACTGGTAAATTAGTGAGTAAACCATTATTGTTTTGATCATTGTGGGGAAAGAGTTAAACAAATGAATAAGTAATGCCCTTTTAAAGGGCGTATGATTTAAAAAATATATATACATAATGTCTTATGCCTTTGTTAGCCACACAACAACACAGGGCATTTAGAGCTGACCACGGTGCTGGTCAAAGAGCCCATACAGAAACAGTTTTTCCAATAGAAATCCCCGAACATGCGATGTCATGGCAACATGCTAGCTAAACTCATGCACAGAAAGACGTCATTGGGCCTAATGGTTATGTTTTACTTAACTGTGCATGTGCAGGCCATCAAATCAAAGGCATTACTTCACTAAAAAGTTGTTTTTGATGGAAATTCAAACGTGTGGATTTGTAACTAAGTTTTCAAGATATATAACTTTCTAAATACAGAAATACAACCAGTATGAAATACAGCCGACTCTATTTCTGTATTTAGAAAGTGAGATCTCTTAAACTTGATTGCTGACATGCAAAACATTTTGGGACAATATTAACAATGGACTAATGAAACAAATACCAAAAAATAGTTTTGGGATGGAATTTTCCTTTAATAAGACATTGACTCAAATCTAGATTGTGTCTTAGATTTCGAGAAAATGTACAATTTAGGATACATTTTTCACTCCCATTGACTTCCCAAACTCCAGTCTGGTCTAGTAGAAAGAAGAGGAAGGGAAGTGCTACTAAGGTTCCCAATAGTACATTTTGGTAGACAGAAGGTGCTCTTTGGTAAAAGGGGTGAATTGGTCATCAAAAAGAAAGGAGGACCAAGGCCCTCTTCATATAATTAATTAAAATGCCTTTATTTGTATAGAAACAAAGTTTTCAAAATCCGCCGCGTTTCAGGTGCATGGCCTTCGTCAGGGAGTACAAAGAAATAATACAATGTCCTCTTTTGAACAGCTTTTCCAATTAGCTCTAATTGTGAAGAGGGAGTGGTTACAAAATTGATTGGACACACCTGGTAAGCAATACTATAAACATTAAAAAGTGAAATACTGTAGCTATGTTATCAAAAAATTTAACTCTAAGCTAGAAGCATCAGAACACTTAGAAAGGTAGTTCTAGCCTTAAATATGACTGGGAGAAGTGTCAAGAAAAAGAAAGCAATATATTCCATACTACACTAGAACACAGCAAACATTAACAACAACAGTCTAAACATAGCTGAGGGCAATTGAGCAAACTATACACTAGATGACAGCAAATGGACCTATCACGACCCTACAGGAAGGGTGAGACTACATATCTTCATTTAAACCAGGGTACTTAGTGGCCTGTAGTTTGAAATCCATTTCTTCATTTAAACCAGGGTACCTAGTGGCCTGTATTTTGTAAATCCCCAAACTTTCCTTTTGGTTAAACTGTTTAAGACGGCCCTCTTTTCTAATTGAGGCTGGAACATGATCAATACCCATAGCTTGTAGGGAGGCAGGGTTGCCATTGTGTAAGGACTTGTAGTGCCTTGCCATGGGGTAGTCTTCATTGTCTATCCGTATGGCGTACTTGTGTTCCGCTAAGCAGTCTTGAAGGTGTCTCTTTGTCTGTCCAATGTAGAACACGTTGCACTGTGGACATTCCAATCTATAGATGACATGAGTGATTTTGCAGTTAATGAAATATGGCTCAGGGAAGACTTGTCGTAGTAGCGTATCACTTTGGATGATTCCCCAATTATTTTGACTGATTTAAAAAAAATATATATATATTTCACCTTTATTTAACCAGGTAGGCTAGTTGAGAACAAGTTCTCATTTACAACTGCGACCTGGCCAAGATAAAGCATAGCAGTGTGAACAGACAACACAGAGTTACACATGGAGTAAACAATTAACAAGTCAATAACACAGTAGAAAAAAAAGAGAGTCTATATACATTGTGTGCAAAAGGCATGAGGAGGTAGGCGAATAATTACAATTTTGCAGATTAACACTGGAGTGATAAATGATCAGATGGTCATGTACAGGTAGAGATACTGGTGTGCAAAAGAGCAGAAAAGTAAATAAATATAAACAGTATGGGGATGAGGTAGGTAAAATTGGGTGGGATATTTACCGATAGACTATGCACAGCTGCAGCGATCGGTTAGCTGCTCAGATAGCAGATGTTTGAAGTTGGTGAGGGAGATAAAAGTCTCCAACTTCAGCGATTTTTGCAATTCGTTCCAGTCACAGGCAGCAGAGAACTGGAACAAAGGCGGCCAAATGAGGTGTTGGCTTTAGGGATGAGCAGTGAGATACACCTGCTGGAGCGCGTGCTATGGGTGGGTGTTGCCATTGTGACCAGTGAACTGCAATAAGGCGGGGCTTTACCTAACATGGACTTGTAGATGACCTGGAGCCAGTGGGTCTGGCGACGAATATGTAGCGAGGGCCAGCCGACTAGAGCATACAGGTCGCAGTGGTGGGTGGTATAAGGTGCTTTAGTAACAAAACGGATGGCACTGTGATAAACTGCATCCAGTTTGCTGAGTAGAGTATTGGAAGCTATTTTGTAGATGACATTGCCGAAGTCGAGGATCGGTAGGATAGTCAGTTTTACTAGGGTAAGTTTGGCGGCGTGAGTGAAGGAGGCTTTGTTGCGGAAAAGAAAGCTGACTCTAGATTTATTTTAGATTGGAGATGTTTGATATGAGTCTGGAAGGAGAGTTTACAGTCTAGCCAGACACCTTGGTACAAATCTGTCGTTCTGCCCCTGAACAGGCAGTTAACCCACTGTTCCTAGACCGTCATTGATTCTTTTAATGTTCTCTGCTTCAGTGCTGTATTTTGTAACAAAATACACTCTCTCTGATGTATCACGAGGCTCTCCCCTTCGCAACAAGTTCTCTCTGTCATGTAATCCAGCCCTTTTTAAAAACATTTTTTTAACCTTTATTTAACTAGGCAAGTCAGTTAAGAACAAATTCTTATTTTCAATGACGGCCTAGGAACAGTGGGTTAACTGCCTGTTCAGGGGCAGAACGACAGATTTGTACCTTGTCAGCCCTGGGGTTTGAACTTGCAACCTTCTGTCTTCAACCAGAAGGCCCTACGGAGGATGGTGCAGACGGCACAATACATCACTGGGGGCGAGCGACCTGCCCTCCAGGACATCTACACCAGCCGGTGTCTGAGGAAGGCCCAAAAGATAGTCACCCGAGCCGCGGACTGTTCACTCGGTTACCATCTGGCAAGAGGTATCGGAGTATCGGGTCACAGACAAAAAGGCTCAGAGACAGCTCCTACCACCAGGCCATCAGACTGCTGGTAGGAGGCCATCAGACTAAACCTAGCTGTCTCTCTGCACAGACTATCTGCACCTTTGACCTGCACAGACTATTTGCATCGAAGAGACTATCAGCACCGTAGAAATTATTTGCACTGACTACACACACACACACAACCCTTACACACAACCTTACACACAAACACCCATAAACACACACACACACAGTCAATGCTGCTATTCTATTCTATAATATTGATTCCACAACACACTTAATATACTACATTACCTAAAGTGTGTAGACGTTTTTTTCCCAAACGTCTCATTCCAAAATCATGGGTTATAATATGGAGTTTGTGCCCCCTTTGATGCTATAGCTTAAGGGGAAGGCTGTCCAATAAATGTTGGAAAAATGCTGCAGAGACTTGTTTCCATTCAGCCACAAGAGCATTAGTGAGGTCGGGCACTGATGTTGGGCGATTAGGCCTGTTATGCAGTCGGCGTTCCAATTCATCCCCAAGGTGTTTGATTGGGTTGAGGTCAGGGCTATGTGCAGGCCAGTCAAGTTCTTCCACACCGATCTCAACAAACCCCTTCTGTATGGACCTCGCTTTGTGCAAGGTGCATTGTCATGATGAAACAGGAAAGTGCCTTCCCCAAACTGTTGCCACAAAGTTGGACGCACAGAATCGTCTAGAATGTCATTGTATGCTGTAGCGTTAAGGGTTCCCCTCACTGGAACTAAAGGGCCTAGCTCGAGCCATTAAAAAGCAGCCCCAGACCATTCCTCCTCCAACCAGATTCGTCCATAGGACTGCCAGATGATGAAGTGTGATTCCTCACTCCAGAGAACGCATTTCCACTGCTCCAGAGTCCAAAGGCAGCGAGCTTTACACCACTCCAGCTGACGCTTGGCATTGCATGCATTGCGCATGGTGATCTTAGCCTTGTGTGCTACTCGGCCATGGAAACCCATTTCATGGAGCTCCCGACAAACAGCTATTGTGTTGATGTTGATTCCAGAGGCAGTTTGGAACTTGGTAGTGAGTGTTGCAACCGAGGACAGGCAATTTATATGTGCTACGTGATTCAGCACTCTGCGGTCCCACTCTGTGAGCTTATGTGGCCTTCCGCTTCACGGCTGAGCCGTTGTTGCTCCTAGACATTTCCACTTCATAATAACAGCACTTAACAGGGCAGCTCTAGTAGGGAAGAAATTTGATGAACTGACTTGTTGGAAAGGTGGCATCCTATGACAATGCCACACTGAAAGTCACTGAGCTCTTCAGAACGGGCCATTCTACTGCCAATGTTTGTCTATGGAGATTGAATTGCTGTGTGCTCGATTTTATACACCTGTCAGCAACACCTGTGGCTGAAATTGCTGAATCCATTAACTTGAAGGGGTGTCCTCATACTTTTAGTTTATTTGTAAATAGTGTAAATAAAGCATTATTACTATGCAAACTACCTCTTCTATTACTTCATCTACTTGTTACTTTTTACTTGACTCTTTTGATTGTTATTGATGATTAATGTAATGTTTTGTTGAGGAAGATATCGCATAAGCATTTCGCTGCACCTGCTGTAAACTGTATGTGGTTTGAAAACTCTGTGGCAAGGTGCTAAGTAATTGACTGTGGCCCTGTCCGCAGATGTGGTGCTGAAGCGCTGACCACGGCGCTGTTCACAGTCATGGTGCTGAAGAGTTGACTGCAGCGCTGTTAACGGTGGTGGTGTTGAAAAGCTGACTGTGGCGCTGTTCACGGATGTGGTTGCTGAATCAGCATTAATCTTTTTGCTTTCAGCGCTGACCGCGGTGCTGTCCACGGTGCTGAATGTTTACTTGTGCGCCAAAAAAGGGATACTGTTGGTATTGCCTTTAGCTTCTCCCGAGCAGATCAATGCAGTCTGCTTGATGTATAGCCCACAAAATGTGCAAAAATATAAACCCATACAGGGAGTGACCAACGGGTGTCGCAAACGCTCTGAAGAAATCATGATTTGATAAATATGTCAATGCTCAGGAGAAGGGATTCCGCATTGAATAATTTAATAAAAAATGTTGGGATAGAAATTGAGTGATATGGCTAGCAAAAATATATTCCGTATGTGACTGCTCTTATTTTCTCTTTCTGGCTAGTTAAGAGGTGCACTTCTGTAAGCACATAAATAGGCTAATTATAGGACTTAGCCTATTGGCTAACATATGGATATTTATTGATCAGTCCATCGATGGTGAAACATGCGATAACAGGCTATCACTGTGCAGTAGATGAACGTGCATAGAGGCGCATCAATGTGAGAGTCCATGCAGAGTAGTAGGTCAGGCTACAGTAAATAGACTGAGTAGGAGTAGTCCTAGTACTCTAGCAAGCAGCATAGGTTGGCTATAGGGAGCAGTGTGCAGACGTCGCTCGCCGCATGTGCACGCCTGTGTGTGCACGCAGACGAGGGGAAAAAGCTGATTTGATATAAATAGCACATGTTCAAATTAGCTCGCTTATTCCGGGCACGCACGTTGGATGCTTCACTCTATGGATAATATGAGAAGGAGAAGAGGAATGTGGCTATAATTAATGAATAGTCTGCTCGTTTTAGTGGGGAGATTTTAAGCAAGCAAAACAAGAGACCTGTCTAGTAATGGAGAACCATGCAGCAGAGCTGCTACAACAGCAGCAGAGCTACGAGGACGTTCGGAAAAGCGGGTATCTCCGTAAGCAGAAATCTATGCACCGGCGATTTTTCGTTTTGAGGGAAGCCTCGGAAGAGGGCCCTGCCCGTCTAGAATATTATGAGAACGAGAAGAAATTCCGAAGCAAGTCACCTGTCCCAAAAAAAGCGCTGAATCTGGAGACTTGCTTCAACATCAACAAGCGGGCGGATTCCAAGAACAAGCACATGATAGTGATGTATACCCGCGGGGAGAGCTTTGCCATTGCAGCAGACAGTGAGGATGTCCAGAATGAATGGTACCAGGCCATGCTGGACCTTCAGTGGAAATGTAAGCCATACAAGGGTTTACTATGCCCAATATTCTCCTTGCACATTTAGTCTGCATTGGCCAGTGTTGGTCCAGCTAGCCATTCTGGATTTACATCAATTTCACATTCAGATCTGTAACGCGATAACATGTTTTTTATTTTTTTTATTGGCCAACACACGTGCGATGCTCTTTGTAGAAATTTGGCGTATATTACCTTAAATGCAGGATATTGCTATTATAAATATTACATACAGGCCTATCCAATGAACAGTTGCATATCAGTTCAAGAGAGGTGGTGGACCACTGCATGCGGTGTGTCTGAGCAGTAGCTTATTTGAATCATTTATTGGTATATTAACCAATATTTTTTACCATTTTCATTTTGCTGCATGTTAGCCTACACAATTATTGCAACGTGCATGAACCAATAGGATGTTTTCTTCGTATTCGCGACCAAATAGGCTGCAGCACAACATCGTTCAAAGCGTTTACTGCAGAGGACGCAGCCATGCACCCGAGTGCTCTCTGTTTTTGTTTTTCTACACGTCCCTCTGCATGTCGTGCGCATAACCTACATTTCTGTGCTATGGCGTTGCCTGGCAGGGAGGAAATCCGCAGCGTCTGCGTGCTTTCATTGGAAAACTGGTTTCTATCGGTTTCCCTCGTGTTTAGGTTGT
The DNA here is from genome assembly GCF_018296145.1 of Oncorhynchus tshawytscha. Classification (NCBI taxonomy): domain Eukaryota; kingdom Metazoa; phylum Chordata; class Actinopteri; order Salmoniformes; family Salmonidae; genus Oncorhynchus; species Oncorhynchus tshawytscha. The sequence goes on from NC_056458.1 coordinate 18,047,384, forward strand.
TATGCTGTAACACTAACCCCAACCCTGCTATCGTTTCAGTAGTAATGTGGAATTAATAATGATTGTAATAATGTGGCTATATTTTATTGCATATGATTTGTATTATTTCTTCTTTATTTTACACCTCTGGTTATGGTATTTTTTTAAATGTTAAATAGGCCAATGTCATTAACGTCTATAGACTACAGCTTTTACACAAATGAAACAGTAGACCTAGGAATAGATGTGGGTTTCTTCAGGGGAGCAATAATGTTGCTAAATGAAACACATCTGGAGTTACAATGTGATGGTCAGTATTTTATATTTACATTTGACATTTTAGTAATTTTGCTGTCTCTTCTTACTCGAGCCATTCGGGTTAAGTACCTTGCTCAAGGGCACATCGAAATATTTTTCAGCTAGTGGGCTCCGGGATTCGTACCAGCAACCTTTCGGTTACTGGCCCAAGGCTCTTAACCGCTAGGTTACCTTTTGTAATAATCTGTAGTTACAGAGTATTTACATGTTGTAGGTTATAAAGATGGATAATTTTCATGATTATTAACAGTCTTTATTGTACCAACCCAATAATACTTTTTATAGAAATGGTGGTGAAGAACGGCCTTATTCACACAATATCAAATGTCAATCCACCACACGCTCTAAACCATCATGCAGCAGGATGGGTTTTTGTTACATGAGTGTTTTTGTTCAATGAATGTTTATTATGACTGCATTCATGAAACAGAACCTGCATGGATGAATGATGAGGCTCGTCACATATTTAACCAGTCAGAGTTCAGTGTCTAAATGTGCTGAATGTGCTACAACTGACGGTCACTCTAACCTTGATAATATATGAATATTGTATACAATATTTTTGTCTCCTGACTGTCAACTCTCGTCTTGTGCTGCCCCATGATTCCTCCGAATATTGTCAATTCTATTTCCAACATTTGTCTGGCTTTCTCTGTCTCTATATCTATTTTCATAGTTTTCTGTCTGGTTGTTTGTTGAGATGTGTCTTCATTCCTGATTTTTCTGCAGGTAAAAACCCAGAGGACTGTGGTAGTGGTGGAGAGTGTGGACTCCCCTCTCCTCCAGGCCCCACCTTCAAGGAGGTGTGGCAGGTCAAGGTGTGGCCTAAAGGGCTTGGCCAGGCCCGAAACCTAGTGGGCATCCACCGTCTGTGCCTGACCGACAAGACGGTCAACTTTGTCAAGCTCAACTCTGACGTGGCCGCCGTGGTCCTACAACTGATGAACGTGCGTCGCTGCGGCCACTCAGAGAACTTCTTCTTCATCGAGGTGGGCCGCTCGGCCATGACGGGGCCTGGGGAGTTCTGGATGCAGGTGGAGGACTCGGTGGTGGCCCAGAACATGCATGAGACTCTGCTGGAGGCCATGAAGGCACTGAGTGAGGAGTTCCGCCAGCGCAGTAAGTCTCAGTCTGTGGGTGCTACAAGCGGCGGGGGCACCGCCTCCAACCCCATCAGTGTCCCCAACCGCCGCCACCACCCCAATCTGCCCCCCAGCCAGGTGGGCTTTGGCAGACGAGCCCGGACTGAGACCCCTGGAGCAGGTGGGGCCAACTGCACCAGCACTTCACCAACGCCACGCCACGGGTTACCCAGGGCACGCACAGCCAGCATCGGGGGAAGGACAGAGGAGGGTGGAGGTGGAACCAGAGGGGCATGGGCAAGCTCCAGTCCCAGCCTGAACGGATCTTGTTCCACTACACCCACCCTGAGACCTAAGCCCACCAGAGCTCCAACCCCAGCTAAGATCACTCTCAGCCTGGCCCGCTACACCCCCAACCCAGCCACCTCCCCAGCCCCAAGCCTCTCCTCCAGCTCTGGTCATGGCTCAGAGTGTGGACTAGTCGGAGGGGCAATGGGAAGTGTAGCGATCTGTTCTTACACCCGCGTCCCTCAGAGAGTATCTGTGTCGGGTTCCCCTAGTGACTACGGCTCCTCAGACGAGTATGGCTCCAGCCCTGGAGAGCACTCCCTACTAGTCCCCAGTCTACCTGGAGGGTCCAATGGTGGAATGGGACACAATGCTCATGGAGAGGGCTCTTCCAGCTACATAGTGATGGGCCAGAGAGAGAGCCTCCCTGGGTCCCATCAGCGTCCTCAGGGCCGCAGGATGCTGCGGCGCTCCTCCAGCAGGGAGTGTGAGGCAGAGCGCAGACTCCTCAGCAAGAGGGCCTCCCTGCCCCTGACTGCCCACGAATGCCTGGCCCCTCGTAGGAAGGAGGAAGAGGAGGATACGGACCAAGAGTACGCCGTCATGTCACGGAGTGTTAGCAGGGACGCCATTGTGTCACGGCGGCGCGGATCAGGAGGCTTCACAGCAGGGGGCTTGGAAGCAGGGGCCGTCGTTGGGGAGACCCAGGTGAGGGTTGATGTGGTCCGAGGAGAGGCGGGAGGAGGAGGAGGGGGACCAGTGGACAGTGGCTACATGTCCATGTTACCTGGAGTGACGGCTCCTCCTTTTTCCCTCTCGCTGTCTGTGGCCGTGTCTGACATCAGCGCCAAGCCTGGGGCTGATGATGAGTACATGGCCATGACCCCCAACAGCAGCGTGTCCCCCCCCCAACACATCAGTCTGCCTGTCTCCGAGGGCTACATGGTCATGTCCCCCAACAGCAGCTGCTCCCCAGACATGCATGGAATGGCCATATGGGGGAGCCGGGGCAGCATGGAGAGCCGGGCTGGCAGTGACTACATGAACATGTCTCCTATCAGCATCCGCTCGGCTTGCAGCACACCCCCCTCGCAACCTGAACAGAACCCGCTACAACACAAGATGGTCTACTCCTACTTCTCTCTGCCACGATCCTACAAACACACGCTCTCCACACGCTTTGAGGATGACTTGGATCAAGGGAAAAGCAAGGAGGGGGGTCATAGTGACCAAGACAGTGCTGGAAATCGGGGTGGACAAGTGGGCTACAGCAAGAGGGACACAGCCACAGTTGGCCCTGCAGGAGGCTGTCAACTCTCCCTCTCCTCTTCCTCCTTCTCTTCCAGCTCAGCTAGCAGTGAGAGCCTGGAGGATCGACCCATGTCAGTGGCAGCTGGGGGAGGGCTACGACTAACAAGAACAGGGCCAGGGTTCAGGAACGGGGGAGCACGCTCTAAGGATGGATCCTATCAGCAGAAACGTGTATCGCATGGCCCAGGGGGCCAGCAGAGGAAGCCTCGTCCCCTCAGTGTGTCTGTGGACATGTCTAAAGCTAACACCTTGCCCAGGGTTAAGGAGAACCTCTTCCCCACAGAGCCTCAGAGCCCTGGGGAGTATGTCAGCATAGTGTTCAGGGGTGGTGACGTGGGGGGTAGGAGAGGGGGCCAGTGGGGGCCAGAGCACGGACTGTCAGTGACCCATGGAACCCAGAGGCCCCGGCACCGTCCAGCCCTTTGCCACAGTGGCTCCACCAACCTCCCCCGCAGCTTCTCTGCACCGCTGGCCACCTCCGCTGCCTTGGCTGCCTCTACTGAGTACGTCAACATGGATTTGGGGTTGGGAAACTCCCCTTGCCCCTCCACTGGGACCCCTGTTAAATCACCTTTTTGCCCGCCCCCAGCTATTGCCCCCAAGCCCCCAGTTGTGGCCCGTAATAGGCCCTCTCCTAGGGCAGCAGAGGGCAATGTAGGTGGGCATAGGGCTGCAGTGCCAACAGACTTACCCACTTCATATACAAACTATACAGAGATGGCCTTCAGCATAGTTTCAGAACCTAACCCTGCAGCGCCCGCCATGCATGCTGCCCAAGCTTCATCAATGGAGCAGGAATCAGGCTTGGACTTCCCCTCAGCAAGGTCCTACTCATCTCCTGACCAGAACCAGAGCAGCAGGCTGGCCAGAGACAGGGTTGGCAGGGGCGACCAACTGGGACGGAGACGCCACCGCTCTGAGACATTCATCATTACTCCTCCCCCTCTTCCCCTCCAGCTGTCCTCCTCAGGCTCCTTGTTCTTGGATAGTGCCCAAGCAGCAGCACCTCATCGACAAGGAGGACTAGAGAGGGGTTCACCATGGGAGAATGCCCAGTCAGATGCAGTCGCATCCCAGGCTTCGTCCTCTGGGTCTGCTAAACAAGGCCTTAACTACATTGATCTGGACCTGACCTTTAATAAGGACAGCTCTCAGAATGAACTGGAGGGGGGAGCCACTTCCCCCCATAACATCTTCGCTCCAGTCCACAATGGGGCTGGTGGGGGAGTCATGATGGGAGACATTACTGGTTTGGGGAACAACCCTGGCTACGCCAGTATTGATTTCTTCAAATCAGAGGAGCTGAGGGCACTTCACCAGAGCAGCAGGAAAGATGGAAAAGGTAAAGGTACTCAACACCTGTTCTCTCTCTGTGTTATCACTCAAACACACACTAATTGGTATGTTAGTAATTTATTTGACCAAAAAGAGGGTGTCTTGTCCTGCTCCTTAAATCTGCTCCTGCATTCATCCCAGTCATCAGCAACAGAGCATTGCGGTACATTGTCTGATATCAATGTGTGCGTAAATACAATGATAATTTAATATGGTCAATAAAAAAAAATATATACAGTACCAGTCAAAAGTTTAGACACATCTACTCATTCTAGGATTTTTCTTTATTTGTACTATTTTCTACATTGTAGAATAATAGTGAAGACATCAAAACTATGAAATAACATATGGAATCATGTAGTAACCAAAAAAGTGTTGAACAAATCCAAAAATATTTTATATTAGATTCTTCAAAGTAGCCACCCTTTGCCTTGAAGACAGCTTTACACACTCTGGGCATTCTGTTATGACGCTGGGTGTCAGATAAAGTGTTCCCAAAATCTTTGTTATGGAGTAAATTTCTTGCACACAATTTCTTCAAATCAAATTTTACACATGCACTGTGAAATGCTTCTTTACTTCCTTACAAGCCCTTAACCAACAATGAGAAAGCAAAATAAGAGTTAAGAAAATATTTACTCAATAAATTGAAGTAAAGAAATGTATACAAAAAATAGCAGGGTTGAGACTCAGAGTTGAGGTGTTGGCTGGCATCCGTACTTAAAATGACTTCTGCCTCCCTTGAGTTGAAAAAGCATCTTATATCACCATCAGAGTTTGCAAGGGCAAAGTAATTTTTATACAGAGGGAAGCATGTAACACAAATACTCCTTTCTCAAATAAACCCTGTCACCTTTTTGTCCTTCTCTGAGCAGCCTGGTCTCCTAGAATACACGTAACATAGTAAACTTAAATCCGTGACACTCAAATTAGTATGATATGTTACATTTGATATGGTCACATAAAACAGATGGTTACTTAAGGGAAAAATCTAAAGTGGAGTGGATAGGTGGGCGTATAACGTAAATGTCTACCAACCCAAAGGTTGTGTTCAAATCTCATCGTGGATAACTTTATCATTTTAGCTAATTAGCAACTTTGCAACTAATTAGCATGTTAGCTAACCCTTCCCCCAACCTTAACCCTTTTAACTAACCCTTCCCCTAACCCTAACTTTAACCCCTTTAATCTAACTACTAAACTTAACCCTAACCCATAGCCTAGGTAACATTAGCCTGCTAGCTAGAATTTGTAACATATGATACATTTTGCATATTCGTAACATATAATATGAATTGTAATTCGTAACATATCATATGAAATGGGTGATGGACATTCACAAAGTAACACATATCATACGAATTGTAACATAGCATATTAAATGGAGAGTCACGGATTTACGTACATAATAATATGAAATGCTATGAGATCAGGATGTTCTAGACAATGGATTGTGCTGGCTTATGAAAGCTAAAATGTAGCCCAATGATGGCTGGATAAATAATGGCTTCCATTGTATAGGGGTTGCAGTAGATCGGAGTGGCACTGGCACCCAACTATTATGTAAAATTATTAGCATTAATAGCCTAAGAACACAGCAGATGCTGTGTGTGGTAAACTAGCACTGTTTTAGTTTATACAACCTGATAAAGGCCTACCCTGGCCCCACCACCTCTGGATTACACTGGTATTTAATTGGGTAGAGAGAGAAATGCACACAATATTTACCTCCCCCTTAATTCTACCCAAATACAGTTAATGAATTCTTAATTCTGGAGTACACACAGAAAAAAAGTTTGACTGTTTGTTTTGTTGTAACCTTTACCCTCTTAGCTGTTTTACATGGTGATTGCCTTTATAAATGCTATTGTTACTGTTGCAAGGACACCCTTTTCTAGAGTGTTTACTGCTGGTCTAATTAATGACTACTTCTCAGGTCAAGGAGACCCTTTAGGGTGAGGTACCGTAAGCCGTGTTTAAAGAACTGTGGAATACAGGTTAGGTTACATGATATCCTCCTTTAGAACTGGATGACTGAAGTTGAACCATAAACTATGACATGTCTGGTGGTCAGCAGGCTGTGTGTAGAACCATGTCATCCCCTGGGCCCTGACCAGTGTCAGTGGTCTTCATTACCTGTGGTAGAGATTGTTTGCTGTCAGCGTACAGTGGGGCAAAAAAGTATTTAGTCAGCCACCAATTGTGCAAGTATTCCCACTTAAAAAGATGAGAGAGGCCTGTAATTTTCATCATAGGTACACTTCAACTATGACAGACAAAATTAGAAAAAAAAATCCAGAAAATCACATTGTAGGATTTTTTATGAATTTATTTGCAAATTATGGTGGAAAATTAGTATTTGGTCAATAACAAAAGTTTATCTCAATACTTTGCTATATACCCTTTGTTGGCAATGACAGAGGTGAAGACTTACAGAAAATGTTTGACAAGGTTTTCACATACTGTTGCTGGTATTTGGGCCCATTCCTCCATGCAGATCTCCTCTAGAGCAGTGATGTTTTGGGGCTGTTGCTGGGCAACACGGACTTTCAACTCCCTCCAAAGATTTTCTATGGGGTTGAGATCTGGAGACTGGCTAGGCCACTCCAGGACCTTGAAATGCTTCTTACGAAGCCACTCCTTTGTTGCCCGGGCGGTGTGTTTGGGATCATTGTCATGCTGAAAGACCCAGCCACGTTTCATCTTCAATGCCCTTGCTGATAGAAGGAGGTTTTCACTCAAAATCTCACGATACATGGCCCCATTCATTCTTTCCTTTACACGGATCAGTCGTCCTGGTCCCTTTGCAGAAAAGCAGCCCCAAAGCATGATGTTTCCACCCCCATGCTTCACAGTAGTTATGGTGTTCTTTGGATGCAACTCAGCATTCTTTGACCTCCAAACACGACGAGTTGAGTTTTTACCAAAAAGTTTGTCATATGGTCTCATATGGTTTCATCTGACCATATGACATTCTCGCAATTTTCTTCTGGATCATCCAAATGCTCTCTAGCAAACTTCAGACGGGCCTGGACATGTACTGGCTTAAGCAGGGGGACACGTCTGGCACTGCAGGATTTGAGTCCCTGGCAGCATAGTGTGTTACTGATGGTAGGCTTTGTTACTTTGGTCACAGCTCTCTGCAGGTCATTCACTAGGTCCCCGTGTGGTTCTGGGATTTTTGCTCACCATTCTTGTGATCATTTTGACCCCACGGGGTGAGATCTTGCGTGGAGCCCCAGATCGAGGGGGATTATCAGTGGTCTTGTATGTCTTCCATTTCCTAATAATTGCTCCCACAGTTGATTTCTTCAAACCAAGCTGCTTACATATGGCAGATTCAGTCTTCCCAGCCTGGTGCAGGTCTACAATGTTGTTTCTGGTGTCCTTTGACAGCTCTTTGGTCTTGGCCATAGTGGAGTTTGGAGTGTGACTGTTTGAGGTTGTGGACAGGTGTCTTTTATACTGATAACAAGTTCAAACAGGTGCCATTAATACAGGTAATGAGTGGAGGACAGAGGAGCCTCTTAAAGAAGAAGTTACAGGTCTGTGAGAGCCAGAAATCTTGCTTGTTTGTAGGTGAACAAATATTTATTTTCCACCATAATTTGCAAATAAATTCATTAAAAATCCTACAATGTGATTTTCTGGATTTTTTTTCACATTTCGTCTGTCATAATTGAAGGCCTCTCTTATCTTTTTAAGAGGGAGAACTTGCACAATTGGTGGTTGACTAAATACTTTTTTTGCCCCACTGTATGTCAAATAATGACTCCTGGGCCCTGTGTCAGCAGCATGTGCAGTATGTTACAGAGCCTGGAGAAAGGAGACAGGTATTTTTGGTTCTTTGATTACGTCAAAGGAAGTCCTATTCGCTTCGTTTCCTTAGTAATGCCACTGAAAGTGTTGTTGTTTTTATACTGATCCTTCTGCCCCCACCCACCCTTGCCAAATTGCCCTGTTCCACCCAGGCTGTTTTCACCTTCACAACCTATTTTCACACTCTCTTCTTCATCTCCTCCTTGTTATGAAGCCATTTCATCAACCCCAAGGTGCTTATCCTTTAGTGTGTGATTAAACAGCCCACAGAGCTCTTGAGTGGTAACAACAATCACCAAACATAAAGTGGTTACTCCTCTCAGTGCAACATTCAACACTCAGCCAGCCAAATACACTTGATCTATGGATCCTTGTTTTCACCCTAAAGCTTTCAGCCATGTCTGATGTGCAGCTTGGATTCCGGTCTGTGAGAAGAAGTGTTGAGCTGTCTGCCAGGCTGAGGGTTGTATAGCTGTCTGCCAGGCTGAGGGTTGTATAGCTGTCTGCCAGGTTGCTCCTGTTGGAGACCTGGGTTCATATCCCACGTGTTGCACTTTGTAATCAAAAGGAATTAGAGGGAGAAGAGTGCTGAGAACTCTTGAGGAGTGTGGTAAGAAGGAAAGAGAAGTCCTTATTTCAGCTCTTTACACAAGTGCTTGTGTTGAGAGTTTCCAGCGCTGGAGGAGACAGATGTGGCTGGTGGGCAGAACAGACCAGAATCACTCCGATCTGAGGTGGATTCATGAAGTCTTTTTGTCTGTGCTTCTTGTGCTGTAGATGAGTAGTGAGTGACCGTAGGCTACCCTGTTTAAAAACGGTTTCTTCAGACTCTACAAATATTTGGTTATTTTCAAAATGTATAATTATTTGATTTGATCACATTGTAACGGGTCTGCTGTTGTTATTTTGTTGACTCATATCTAGTGTAGCAGGAGTGGAATGTGTTGTGTTGTTGCCACCACTGAAACTCTTCCCCAGCATGCCAAGCGCCCCTTGTTTTGTGTTTGGGTTTAGTGTTTACTCCCCTTTGCCCTGTTTGGCTCCAATCCTCATCCCCAAGCTGGTTGCTCCCAAGCAGAACCCTGATATCCTTCTGTGTCGTTCTACTTACTCTATAGTGATGCCCACAAACATCCACTTCAACACTTCCACAAGAGATCATTCGTCACAGTGGCCCTGTGACGATTCTCTTTTCTTCCTGAATGTTCTATTGTACTGTGTGCAATTTGTGTGTTAACTAAACCTACTTTAATTCAGTGATTAATTAACATTACATCTGTGTATCTTTCAAAACCCATGCTTTTGTAATGCTAAATCCAAGACAGAAATTTAATTTATTTGTTGCGGCTTTCAAAAATGTCACATAATGAAATGGGTGGGGGATTCCGTTTAGCTCACTCTCAGACCGAAAAATATTCTAGTGGCATTGTTAAATGACCTGTGTACAGACAGCGAGGAAGACAAGAAAAACATTCTATTGATTGACATTACAGTTACAGCCATATGTGAGCGAGATGGAGAAAGAGATTTTCCCATTAGGCTACGAAGGTGTAAATCCTAGATCCAGACCTCTCCTTTTCGGTTTTGTTATGATTTGTTTGTTAACATCTACATTTCCTCTTTTCTTTCAGAATGTTAATGATCCATCTTCGTCTGGACATGGCTCCTGGCGTTGAGCAGCACTGTCCTAACTAACCATGGTGGGATTGGTTGGCAACAGTCTGTTTACCTTCTGACCTTTCTCACTGGAAGAGGAGTAAGAGAGGTGAAGGCAAACCCATCAAATCATCATTAACTCTTTGTCATCCTGTCCAGTTGTTGCTATCCAATACTAATGTGTGCCAAAAGACTACTGGTCCAAACCAACACAACAGGGTTCGCTGAGGTAGAAGAATATAGCCAATCAAGATTACATTTTTTTTTTTCCCTTAACATAATCTTATGGAAATTGTTATACAAATGTGAAATAGTAGAAAGGTACATACTAAAAAGTATATAGTATACATATGTTGATGAAAGCTACATAAAAAAAATACATCTATATATATATTATACTTTTTAAAAAAGTGCCTAATGTTTTGTTTGTAGACATTTTTACACAGGGAATCTGGAACTGGTCTGTGAGAGGGAAAACTATGTTTATGTCTCAAATGTCATTTTGTGTTAAGATTATTGTAAATATGTTGAAAATGACAGGAAACAGAGTTTTAGTTATATAGTAAGCATAATCAAACTGCCTTACTGTGTTTGAACTGTGCTAAAAGAATAGCCTCTTTACTTTATGCTGTGCCTCACTCTTCGGCCACAATGAACGCTCTCGTTTCCTCTCCTGCCTGAACCCTACCAGTACCAGCTGGAGCTAAGCCAAAAACCAGCGCTGTATAATGCCAACCACACACACTCACATTTGAATAGTCATCCGTGTGGTTCAGCTGAGTAGGTGAGGTTGATAGTCTTCACATTTACTGCTGTGACATTTACTACTTGTGTTTGCCAGAATATTATGACACTAACAGGCTGAGAACGGTATTGAATGTGTGATCAATGTGATTAAAGAATGCTGTGCGTGCAGGTGCGAGAGAAAGAGCATGATAACAGTGGTGCTGGATATCAGTTATTGAAGATATTTCCAGACCACGTTATGGCCTCCCACAATGATCAACAGGGTCATTGTTATTTATGGAATAATATTATTAATGTCTTTCCCACATGCTTTATAACCACAGTGATTGAAAATCATATCACACACACATCCCCTGTAGCCTGGTCCGAGATCTGTTTGTTCTTTCTTGCCAACTTAAGACAGCACAAACAGATCAGGCACCAGGTTACGTCCTCTGTGCATCCGAAAAAGACACTCAAGTGCCTGGCTGCCTGTGTTATTTGGTGTCCACACACTAACGGTTACCCTCACTCATTCTCACTAAGTCCCCACTTCCCTTATATCCCACTTCCCTTTCCGTACCAGTTAGATATTCTTGCAGAAAAAAACAAGTGGTATTTTTGACGTGGTGATTCAGTTTTATGAAATCCCTTTAACCATTTGAACATAGCCCATTACTGCCAGTATCTTGTGCTTTAATGCAGAGAACTTTAGTGCCAAAATCCTGTATTACATAGGCTGTGTTCACACAGGAAGCCCAATTCTAATCTATTTTTCAGTAATTGGTATTTAGACCAATCAGATCAACTATGAAAAAAATCTGATGTGAAAAGATCTTATGTAATCGGTCGAAAGACCAATTAGTGTAAAAAACATCAGAATTGGGCTACCTGTGTAAACACAGCCATAGATCAATGGATTACTCATACTTCACTATGGTAGACTTACTCTGTTTTTGATCTTAAGTTTGTCTCACCATACAGGCCAATGGCATTGCTTGATGTGACTTTTATAATATACCTTTCTTTTTTATTCTCTTAAAATGATTATTATTAATTGGGGATTTCCATTAATGAGCTTCTCTTACCTCATAATCATGTCTAAAGAATTTGAACAGACGTGACAGTTGGTCTTAAATCCCCAAGGTCGTCTGAGAAGGTCCCCTACGTTTTGGTTCACTTAACTACCGTGGCCAAGGCCAAGTCCAGTTAAGAGTATTTCGGTTGGACTGGGTATCGTTAGACCATCTTTTAATGCCTTATTATTTTCAATATTAACTCTCACATAATACCACACAGCAGCTGTATAAAGGCGCTTTGCATTCTAGAATAACCAGAATTCTGACAAGTCTGAAGATTCTTAGTTTGGTGATCTGCAGAGACGTGTACAAAGTGATGTAGAAATGAGACATACAGTACCTGTCAAAAGTTTGGACACACCTACTCATTCAAGTTTGGACACACCTACTCATTCATTTTTTACCATTTTCTACATTGTAGAATAATAGTGAAGACATCAAAACTATGAAATAACTTATAGGAAATCATGTAGTAACCAAAAAAGTGTTAAACAAATCAAAATATCTTAAATTTGAGATTCTTCAAAGTAGCCACCCTTTGCCTTGATGAACGCTTTGCACAATCTTGGCATTCTCTCAACCAGCTTCATGAGGTAGTCACCTGGATTGCTTTTCCAACAGTCTTGAAGGAGTTGCCACATATTCTGAGCACTTGTTGGCTGCTTTTCCTTCCCTCTGCGGTCCAACTCATCCCAAACCATCTCAATTGGGTTGAGGTCGTGTGACTGTGGAGGCCAGGTCATCTGATGCAGCTCCATCACTCTCCTTGGTGCAGAATGCTGTGGTAGCCATGCTGGTTAAGTGTGCCTTGAATTCTAAATAAATCCCAGACGGTGTCACCAGCAAAGCATGCCCACACCACTTCCTCCATGCTTCACCGTGGGAACCACACATGCGGAGATCATCCGTTCACCTACTCTGCATCTCACAAAGACAAGGCGATTGGAACCAAAAATCTCACATTTGGACTCATCAGACCTAAGGACAGATTTCCACCGGTCTAATGTTCATTGCTTGTATTTTTTGACCCAAGCAAGTCTCCTCTTATTATTGGTGTCCTTTTAGTAGTGGTTTCTTTGCAGCAATTAGACCATGAAGGACTCATTCACTCAGTCTACTCTGAACAGTTGATGTTGAGATGTGTCTGTTACTTGGACTGCAATCTGAGGTGCAGTTAATTGCAGATTCCTGAAGTTGGTAACTCTAATGAACTTATCCTCTGCAGCAGAGGTAACTCTGGGTCTCCCTTTCCTGTGGCGGTCCTCATGAGAGCCAGTTTCATCATAGCGCTTGATGGTTTTTGCGACTGCACTTGAAGAAACGTTCAAAATTCTTAAAATGTTCCGTGTTGACTAATCATCATGTCTTAAAGTAATGATGGACTGTCGTTTCTTTTTGCTTATTTGAGCTGTTCTTGCCATAATACGGACTTGGTCTTTTACCAAATAGGGGTATCTTCTGTATACCACCCCTACCTTGTCACAACACAACAGATTGGCTCAAATGCATTAAGAAGGAAAGAAATTAACTTTTATCAAGGCACACCTTTTAATTGAAATGCATTGCAGGTGACTACCTCATGAAGCTGGTTGAGAGAATGCCAAGAGTGTGCAAGCTGTCATCATGGCAAAGGGTGGCTACTTTGAAGAATCTCAAATTTAAGATATTTTGATTTGTTTAAAAAAAAATGGGTTACTACATGATTCAATAGGTGTTATTTCATAGTTTTTATGTCTTCACTATTGTTCTACAATGTAGAAAATAGTTTTAAAAAATATAGAAAAACCCTTGAATGAGTAGGCGTGTCCAAACTTTCGACTGGTACTTTATATACTGAGACCCCTCACCGTATCAAAGGTTATACCTGTTGTTGTGGGAAAAAGGTATTTTAAGTACAATCAGGGTAATGTTTCCTGTTAGGAGAGAGCTGTGTACTTATTTTAATGCTATTAATAATACTATGACTGACTGATGTATTCTATTGTAAAGAGGAGAAGGACAAGGAGCTTTGAGTATGCACAGAATTCTGTGTATAAGGGGGTAGGCTTCAGGGGAGGGATATGGGCATGAGGTTCATGGAAATGTTATGGAAAAGATTTCTGTCCAAAACAGAATAATGTTGATGATTATTGCCTGTGATGTAAACAATGTCACTTTGTTTCTTTGAAAAGCTAAGAAATGAAATGGAATGAACAAACTTTGTTTCACATGTCTGTTTCCTAGATATATGACAGTGTTATTCAGATCTAATTGATGATATAATTCCCTAAAAAAACAAAGCATTCAGTCAGTCTAGCCCAGGGGTGTCAAACTCCTCCCATGGAGGGCCTAGTGTCTGCTGGTGTTTGGTTTTTCCTTTCGATTAAGACCTAAACAACCAGGCGAGGGGAGTTCCTTACTAATTAGTGACCTTAATTCATCAATCAAGTAAGGGAGGAGTGAACCTGCAGACACTCAGCCCTCCATGGAATGAGTTTGACAAGTGGCCTAGACTCTAATAAGCCATCAGTGAGTACACCGTGAAGGAAGGATAAAAGGCACGATCAATCCGATGTCTGCATTGGCCGTGCAGCATTTACAGTGATATGGCCTCTGCAGAGGTCAGGGCATTCATTATTCTTGCGCTTTGCCGAGCAGCGCAGAACTGTTGTGAAGGAAGTTGTCAACAAAGTGAGTTTGTGTTCATACAGGACCTTCCGCCTCCACCAATCATTCCAATGCGGAGCTACACGGAGCCCTCCTTATTGTTACAAAATGTGAGAGGCACACAGCGATGCGGTACAGAGCTCAATTTGGCCTCTGCATGCCTCCCGAGGCTCCGCAATTGCCTCACGCCATCCGTACTGCGCCTCCGACCACATTTGCAGATCATGCATAAATGAGCTTTAAGCCTGGGGACAAAGGGGGTGCTGCTTGGCTGTATGTGTGTATAATCCCAGTCTCCCTAAACACAGACAGTCCCAGTCCTTCCTCCACCTTATACACATACAGTATGTCACCTCATGGCATCAGAGGCTTCTGAATCCACACAACATACACAGTGTTGGTAAGGAATATGTAAGGGTGGTTGTAACACACAGATACACAGCTATTTCTTCCCAAACCTTCTATCACTATTTGAGTGGAACTTAATGTGATTTAGCATACAATATAAAACCGTGATTATGGATGAAGTTGTACAATAGGAAAAACAAGAAGAGGAGATATAATTGAGACTGTTTAATGTTTCAGCTCAGGTCTATCTGAAGACATTTCACGAAGATACATTTTAATGGAAAGTGTGTTTCGCTAAACTAATTATAGTAAACGTCTCAACATTTACAGTTATTTCTTCATACAGTCTACTGTGGTTTGGACTAAAATAAAAGTACATTTTTAGATGAGAATATATCTGAAGTGTTGGGCTCCCGAGTGGCGCAGCGGTCTAAGGCACAGGCAGTGCAAGAGGTGTCACTGTGGTCCGTGGTTTATAACCAGGCTGCATCACATCCAGCCGTGATTGGGAGTCCCATGGGGCTGCGCACAATTAGCCTAACGTCATCCGGGATTGGCTGGGGTAGGCTGACGTCATTGTAAATACGATTTTGTTCTTAACTGACTTGCCTAGCTAAATTACTATTCTTTTTTTAAACAGATGTTTCAGCTACATTTTGTAGTGCTTCAGTCATCATTTGAATGATGATGAGAAGCCCAGCAAGCTTATGGTTTTATCTACAGGTCAGTGACTTCTTCTGCATGTAAAGAAAACGTGTCCATGTTTCATTAATGTTCTCCTGTGAACAAAATGTTCTTTGCAGACCTTATTGAATCTCTACAATTACATAGCACCCTCTTGTGTTCACTGACACAAGCGGTTGCCCTGAAATGCAGGATAGAATCAAAGCATATTAACTACCAAAATTAAGCAAGACATTTTGGTCATTAGAACAAGGACATTGTTCAAGGAATTAAAAAACTATTCATATTGTGACAAAAAGTGAAAAAATTCAAGGAAAAGCTGCTTTCCTTCCTGAATGGAATACATTCGATCTTAATGATTTCCAGAGACGTGTGGTGGAGAGGCCTTCCTCTCACACACCCACCCCTGGCTCTTCATGTAGGCTGGGCTCAATGAGGGCTGGGTGGGATCACCAGACAAGAGGGCACAATCAGCATTATTTTCAGAATCATCCTGAGGAGGATCAAACAAAGGTTAAAATGAACTTATTACAAAACATTTTCTTAATGAATTACTGTACATAATACAAAAAGGATTATGAGAGATTTGATTATTCTGAACCTCTGTGGCACCATCTGCAGAACCCTCGGTCGTATCCCTCAGCTCAAGGACCCAAAGGTGCTGTCCTCTGGCCCTGGCCAACAACCAAACCTATGTATTCAAACTCATGCGTTTAATCTTTATGCATTTTACAACTTTAGCTCAGTATAAATATTTTTGAACTGAAAATGTATGACCGGACACTGAAAGTTAATTGTATTCTATATACTTACACTGCAAGCATATACAATTTCACAGACAGAGTATACATGCTGACATACCGTGTTATGTGGCTGCAATGTGGTCAGAGTAGCGTTGTTCTGCTGACAGAAGCTATCAGCAGCTAAGCAATCCCCCACACTCCGCCAGAATAGATAGAACCCATTGTGATGGAGATGCCACACTTCTTCATTCTGTCTGAAATCTGAACATAAGCATACTCGTATTGGCAGTTAGGGCTCCTCCATGCTGTTGACATATTCCAGTGTGAAAGGTAACCACGTCAAATGTGGTGAATATATAATGTTAGTGGTGAATCCTAACTTCCAGTTAAATCCAATTTTTTTTATTTACATCATGCATTAATGTCAATGAGAGACTAAGTGAAAATGTGACTTGGAAGTTAGGATTCGCCGGTAATGAAATAGAACACAGTACTTTCTAATTAAACAACTAAACTACAGCAAGACATTCCACATGTTGTGTTTCATCTTGATCTACTAAATAGAGGTCATTTGTGTGATTTATTGAAGTTATACAGTACAGTAGCCATATGAAGTCACCCACCTCCATTTTTAGATGACAATGCCCCGGTGAAATGGGAATCTAGCAAAAAATAATAAGAAAGCTGCTCTTTTAAAAAGATGTATTTAATCCCGAGATGACTGATAGGTTGAACAGGTTTGGGTCCTGTATAGTTTGAACCGACCAATAATATTCAGGTTTCAGAGTATGAACTACAAGAGTAGAACACTTGGTTAGGAACAGTGGTTGGTGACAGACGTAGCTTTGATGTGTCTTTTACACCTAAACCCCAGCTATACTTCATTTTTAGAACCTCACACAATAATCATCACATCAATCAAATATTCAGTCGTGCATATTGTTGATTCAATTACTTACAGTGAACTCCAACAATTACCAGAATGATAATCAGTAAAAGTGCATTGAAGAGGAGTAGAGGGAACACAGGCGTTTTCCATTGCATCATGTTATGTGGCTCTGAAATGCAGAAGTGACACAATTAGATGAATACTGTCTTGTCAATAATAGTTGATTATCAGTCATGCAGGCCTACATAGTCATTTAGTCATTTAAAGTCACAACTGACCGATTTCATTTGAGTGTACTAGAAAATATGAACAAAATACTCACTTGCCTGTCTCTGTATTGACCGTATGTTTGGAGACCGAAGAGACTGGTAGATGTTTTCTGTTCTGGGTGTCCCTGCACCTGGGGTCTGTAACCCTGTGGCATCCTCATAATCATTCATTGGAATGCTGCACCTTTCAGACAGCTCCATTGAGTCCCAATCTAAGTCAAATACCTAACTGACAGAGAAAGCAGAAGCATGAATTGTCTTTCAACATTCGGGACCACAACCACAAAACGGAATAATTTGTTCCTCTTTGCACTTGCTATCTTGTGACGAAAGCAAAGTTGCCATGTCCGCGATTCTTTTGCGAATTGGTCTACTTTGAAAAAGATGTCGCAGATGAAAATGTATTTGTGGCGTGTTTTGGCATACTTCTCAATTTCACCGCAGCCGACATGCCATTTCTCGTATATGCTATATATATATCAGGCAGTGAGCATGCTGTTATTGGGTGAGTGAGTGAGTGAATGGTGGGGGAGGGGTGTGTTTATTCATATGTTCATAAAACATATTAATGGCCAATAACTGATTTAACAGCGACAAAGAATTTCAAAAGGACTTTAGGCGCACAAGAGCTCTTTAGGTACATTCGCTCAGAAGTGGTTTAAAGTAAAAGGTTTTACTCATGCACAGTTCTAGGGTCTGGAGCGCTGCGCGTGTGGAAATTGGAAATGGAAGTTATGGAACTCCCTAGCATGCTTCTATTATGGGAAAAAGTCCACAATGAAAATTACATTAAATGTGGAGAATGATAGGCTACATTTTCCTCAGTTGGCCATCAAATAGACTATTCATTTATATGCCATTGTAGGCTACTGTAACCTCCTATTTGATACAATAAATATGTTGAAATTAAGATATCACTGGAGTCATCGCAAATCAGTTTGTGCCAGTTGTGTAGCGTACCTGAAGCTGGCAAACAGATTTAATAAACAGCATATTACTCTATTGTTGTAGCCTTGTGTTATTATGCAATTATTAATGGCCAAGTTTAGTTAATTCAATTCAAATCAAATTGTATTCCTCATATATCCCTGAATACAACAGGTGTAGTAGACCTTACAGTGAAATACTTACTTACAAGCCCTTAACCAACAATGCTTTAAGAAGTTTTAATAAAAAATATAAAAAATGTGTTAAGTAAAAAATAGAAAATTAAAGTAACAAATAATTAAACAGCAGCAGTAAAATAACAAGTGAGGCTATATACAGGAGGTACCGGTACAGAGTCAATGTGCGGGGCCACCGGTTAGTCGAGGTAATTGAGGTAATATGTGCGTGTAGGTAGAGTAGAAGTGACCATGCATAGATAATAAACAGAGAGTAGCAGCAGTGTAAAAGAGGGGTCTGGGTAGCCCTTTGATTAGCTGTTCAGGAGTCTTATGGCTTGGGGGTAGAAGCTGTTAAGAAGCCTTTTGGACCTAGACTTGGCGGTCCGGTATCGCTTGCCGAGCGGTAGCAGAGAGAACCGTCTACGAGGGATGGCTGGAGTCACAATTTTCAGGGCCTTCCTCTGACACCGCCTGGTATAGAGGTCCTGGATGGCAGGAAGCTTGGCCCAAGTGATGTAGTGCACCAATTATCAATTAAAATTATCAATTGAGATCATGGTCACAGCTCTATTGCAAATGTATCATCCTCTGCATTTAATGTCAGTTTCATCGTGGACATTTCCCTGAAACTAGATGTTGGCCTATCAGTGTCTATAGGCTACCTGCATCTAGCTCAGCAAACCATGGCAAAGTTTAATTACAATTATAAACCCACATTTTAGTCAGTAGATGTGTCTATTGAAATAAAAAGTCAATCTCGCAAATAGGCCATTTCTAACAGTTTGTAGTCTTAACATCTGGCACATAATAACTAATAATAACACATAATAACACATAATAACACATAATAAAGGCCCAGTTGCCAGAAAATAGGCTAACATTCTTTAAAAAAGTTTGTCTACTGTTTTGAGATCTTCCATCCAACTTTCATCACTCAAAGTCACCTGTCGGATTTATGTATACAATGCATTCAGAAAGTATTCAGACCCTTTGATGTTTTCCACATTTTGTTACTTTACAGCCTTATTCTAAAATGGATGAAATAAGAAATATCTGAATACTTTCCCGAGGGCACTCTATAGGGTCACTCCTGTACTCATCATATCAGATGACACACCTCTGCAACCCCCACCCCACCCCCACCTGGGCCCCAAGGAGATGAGGGGATGTGGGGGGTAGCATGAGGTACTGTGGGGGTGGTGTTGGGTTAGCGTGGGGGGCTTTGGGGGATGATGGAGGGGGTCAGGGGTTCTTAGATAATCAGTGGTGTCTAATGACCCCTCCAGAGAGACTGTTTCTAATCCCCTACACCCTAGAGAGCTAAAGGGGTTGCCACACACACTCACACGCACAGACACACAAACACACACACACACACACACACAGATACACAGCGCCTCGTCCCCACACACATCTGTGGATGAGGTCCTTGTTGCAGTATGGGGCCAAGCTGCCGCCTAATCACCTCAACTCATGTGTGTGATTATCATTTTGCTGGGTCTGTTCACACATCAGACCAACACTTCCAACACCACACACATGCATTTTCAATGACAACCATAAGGCAACACAGGCATGTGGGTGTGATCACTGCCCCACCGTATCATAATGTGATAAACACAGTAGCCCAGTGGTGGTGAGAGGGGTTGTGAAAGGGAATGAGGCTACAGAATAATAGGAAAAAGTGTTCTGAGGGACAAGAGTAGGGAAGGTAGTATGGCTGAAGAGAGACAAGACTTATCATTTTTTTAAACTAGGTAAGTCAGTTAACAAATTCTTATTTACAATGACAGCCTACACCGGCCAAACCCAGAAGACCCTGGGCCAATTGTGCACCGCCCTATGGGACTCCCAATCACAGCCAGTTGTGATACAGCCTGGATTTGAACCAGGGTGTCTGTAGTGATGTGCCTAGCACTGAGATGCAGTGCCTTAGACCACTGCACCACTCATGAGCCCCCAAACAATAGGGGATAGAGGGAGAGTAGTGTGGCTGAAGAGAGACAAGACAATAGGGGATAGAGGGAGGGTAGTGTGGCTGAAGAGAGACAAGACAATAGGGGATAGAGGGAGGGTAGTGTGGCTGAAGAGAGACAAGACAATAGGGCATAGAGGGAGAGTAGTGTGGCTGAAGAGAGACAAGACAATAGGGGATAGAGGGAGGGTAGTGTGGCTGAAGAGAGACAAGACAAGAGGATTGAAGGAGGGTAGGGGCTGAAGAGAGACAAGACAATAGAGGATTGAGGGAGGGTAGTGTGGCTGAAGAGAGACAAGACAATAGAGGGATAGATGGAGGGTAGTGTGGCTGAAGAGAGACAAGACAATAGGGGATAGAGGGAGGGTAGTGTG
The DNA here is from genome assembly GCF_018296145.1 of Oncorhynchus tshawytscha. Taxonomy (NCBI): domain Eukaryota; kingdom Metazoa; phylum Chordata; class Actinopteri; order Salmoniformes; family Salmonidae; genus Oncorhynchus; species Oncorhynchus tshawytscha. The sequence goes on from NC_056458.1 coordinate 18,068,011, forward strand.
GCTGAAGAGAGACAAGACAATAGAGGATTGAGGGAGGGTAGTGTGGCTGAAGAGAGACAAGACAATAGGGGATAGAGGGAGGGTAGTGTGGCTGAAGAGAGACAAGACAATAGAGGATTGAAGGAGGGTAGTGTGGCTGAAGAGAGACAAGACAATAGAGGATTGAGGGAGGGTAGTGTGGCTGAAGAGAGACAAGACAATAGAGGATAGAGGGAGGGTAGTGTGGCTGAAGAGAGACAAGACAATAGGGGATAGAGGGAGGGTAGTGTGGCTGAAGAGAGACAAGACAATAGAGGATTGAGGGAGGGTAGTGTGGCTGAAGAGAGACAAGACAATAGGGGATAGAGGGAGGGTAGTGTGGCTGAAGAGAGACAAGGGAGTAGAGTTGGAGGGCTAGAAGGGGTGGGGTGGACGGAGGGGTGGAGGAGTAGAGTTGGAGGGATGGAGGGGTGGAGGGGTGGATGAGTAGAGGCGGAGAGGCGGAGAGGTATAGGGGTGGAGGGATGGAGGGCTAGGCTGTGGTGGTGACATTGTGACTGTCTGTCCCCAGAGAGATTTCTCTGAGGCTATGGGTTCGAATGGGCTCCTTCCAAGGGGTAAGCTAACTGGTAATCTAAGAGCCACACACACACACACACACACACACACACACACACACACACACACACACACACACACACACACACACACACACACACACACACACACACACACACACACACACACACACACACACACACACACACACACACACACACACACACACACACACACACACACACACACACACACACACACACACACACACACACACACACACACACACAGTACAGACGCTTATCTAGTTAAGTGTATGTTAGGCTATGGGGTCCATTTTGCATTAAATAAACAAGGGTTAGGTCCTGCCCAAAGCAGGAAATCACTGCTTGCTTTTGCGACAGTATAGATTTGAATCAGCTTGAGTGCTGTTGTAATATGAAGACTAAAGAGTACTAAGTACTAAAGAGGACCTGATGAGTACTAAAGAGGACCTAATGAGGAAGACTTCAACCGCTCTCTTATTTAATGGACATTTTAAAGGATCTCAACCCTGTTTACAAGCAATGTTTTACAAGAAATTCCATAAAATGCTTGAGAACCAAACAAAGCAAGTAACAAAAAGCAGATATCCTCCTTAAGTTTTCAATTTTCATGTTGCAGTTTTATATGTTGTCATGAGGTATTTTTGCCTTTTGTCCAGGGTTGCCAGGTTAAGCAGAAGTTTCTAGAACAATGACCTCTCAAAACCCTCCCACAAGCCCAAAAACTAGCACAAAAACTGAAATACCTTATTTACATAAGTATTCAGACCCTTTGCTATGAGACACACAATTGAGTGCAGGTGCATCCTGTTTCCATTGATCATCCTTGAAATGTTTCTTAAACTTGATTGGAGTCCACCTGTGGTAAATTCAATTGATTGGATATGATTTGGAAAGGCACACACCAGTCTATATAAGGTCCCACAGCAAAAACCAAGCCATGAGTTCGAAGGAATTGTCCGTAGAGCTCAGAGACAGGATTGTGTCGAGGCACAGATCTGGGGAAGGATACCAAAACATTTCTGCAGCATTGAAGGTCCCCAAGAACACAGTGGTCTCCATCATTCTTAAATGGAAGAAGTTTGGAACCAAGATTGAACTCTTTGACCTGAATGCCAAGCGTCATGTCTGGAGGAAACCTGTTGCCATCCTTACGGTGAAGCATGGTGGTGGCAGCATCATGATGTGGGGATGTTTTTCAGGGGCAGGGACTGGGAGACTAGTCAGGATCGGGGCAAAGATGAATGGAGAAAAGTACAGAGAGATCCTTGATGAAAACCTGCTCTAGAGCGCTCAGGACCTCAGACTGGGGCGAAGGTCCATCTTTCAGCAGGACAACAACCCTAGGAAATACAGCCAAGACAAGGCTTTGGGACAAGTCTCAATGCCCTTGAGTGGCCCAGTCAGAGCCCGGACTTGAACCTGATCGAACATCTCTGGAGAGACCTGAAAATAGCTGTGCAGCAATGCTCCCCATCGAATCTGACAGAGCATGAGAAGACTCCCCAAATACAGGTGTGTCAAGCTTGTAGCATCATGCCGAAGAAAGCTTGAGGCTGTAATTGCTGCCAAAGGTACTTTAACAAAGTACTGAGTATTTAAGTGTCTGGATACTTATGTAAATGTGATATTTCACTTTTTAAAAATATAAATTAGCAAACACTTCTATAAAACAGTTTTTGCTTTATCTTTATGGGGTATTGTGTGTAGATTGATGGGGGGTGATTATTTAATCCATTTTTGAATAAGGCTGTAACCTAACAAAATGTGGAAAAAGTCAAGGGGTCTGAATACTTTCTGAAGGCACTGTAGCTATATCCTGTAGAAGGGGTCTGGAGGGCTTTGAAGAGATGATTTAGATGAGCAGTCCTCCATGCACCAGTCACCTCTCACCAGAAGGTGGCAGTCGAAGAAGCTATTTCAAGAGGTAGTTTGAAGGGGTTTGGAGGTGCATAGGGTTTTAAGGAAGACACTTGATTTCCCATCAGCCATATCAGAAATCAGTCCCTAATTAGAAGGCAGATTAAAATAGGTAGATTGCAGCCCTTGAGGACTGGACCTGTGCACACCTGCCTGCTCCCATTGGCCTGGTTCAAGATATCCTTGATGGCAACACCCATCCGTAGCATGCGCTCCAGCAGGTGTATCTCACTGATCATCCCTAAAGCCAACACCTCATTTGGCCGCCTTTTGTTCCAGTTCTCTGCTGCCTGTGACTGGAACGAATTGCAAAAATCGCTGAAGTTGGAGACTTTTATCTCCCTCACCAACTTCAAACATCTGCTATCTGAGCAGCTAACCGATTGCTGCAGCTGTACATAGTCTATCGGTAAATAGCCCACCCATTTTTACCTACCTCATCCCCATACTGTTTTTATTTATTTACTTTTCTGCTCTTTTGCACACCAATATCTCTACCTGCACATGACCATCTGATCATTTTTCACTCCAGTGTTAATCTGCAAAATTGTAATTATTCGCCTACCTCCTCATGCCTTTTGCACACAATGTATATAGACTCTCTTTTTTTTCTACTGTGTTATTGACTTGTTAATTGTTTACTCCATGTGTAACTCTGTGGTGTCTGTTCACACTGCTATGCTTTATCTTGGCCAGGTCGCAGTTGCAAATGAGAACTTGTTCTCAACTAGCCTACCTGGTTAAATAAAGGTGAAATAAAAAATATATTTAAAAAAAAAATCCTCTCCCCATATAGTCCTCCCTGCACCAGTTCCCCTTCCCCACCAGATGGCAGACAGAGATCGATGATGTACAGAAACCCTGGATTGAAGCAACGATACAGAGCAACAGTAATGGTGCATTTTTGTAAGCACAAGTCTATGGGGAAATGAATGTCATTTTTGTATGGGTTTTTGGATAAACGCTGAAAATAAGGTCTGTGGTAAACAGGCTTAGGAGATCTTATACGTTTAGTTCTGTAAGATAATGTTCATCAGCTAACGTCACTTTTGTGAATTTTGAATAATTTATGTAACCAAAGAAGTACATAAAGCACATAAAAGCTTCATATTTCATAAATATCTTGTTAACTGATTGATATTATCTCATGGAACAACACATATAAGATCTCGCAAGCTTGTCAATTTTTTAAAACATTTATTTGGAGGAGTACCAAAATGGCTGCACGGTGGCTTCAATACAGCGCCCCCTGTCAGTCATCCAAGCTATATACACATCATTGATAGACACACAGATACTGTGTTTGGCAAAGGGCCATGTTTATATTAGGGACAAGTTATTCTGCTAAATTTGCACCTGATGTTCTCCTTAATGAAGACAGAGGAAAAGCCCCGTAGAGAGCTGTGCAAGAGCCAAGTCTCAGGACAGAATGTCATAATAATAAGCAGTAATTAAGACATCAGTATGTACACACGACACACACACACACACACAACAGACACACACACATACATTGAGTTGTGAGAGGATAAAATGAACAAAGCCCTTTCCTCAGCCCTGATTTGGAAAACAAATCAAGTGTGATAATAAATGCATCGGTCAACTCTAATGTATTTATGTATGTTGTGCATTGTCAGATTGTCCATCTCTATGACACAATATCATATTTTAAGGTATTCTTTTCAATTGAGGGTGATATGATTATCTTTTTGCATGAATCAATCTAAGTAGAATATTGAACAAAACTGTAGACTATTGAACGAAACAGTAGACCATTGAACTTAACAGTAGAATATTGAATGGAACAGTAGAATATTGAATGGAACAGTAGACCATTGAACTTAACAGTAGAATATTGAATGGAACAGTAGAATATTGAATGGAACTGTTCTTTTCAATATTAGAGTATATACAGTATGAGCAAGAGTTGTTATGCGGGTGTGTGTGTGTTTGTGCTCTATGTCAGGCAGTGTTCATTAGGCTCAGAGTAGAGTATAGGTTCATCAGTCCTGGGGCTTTCCTGTACTAATCACCCTGCTGCCATTAGGAAGTGTCCATTAGTCTGCTTTCTATCCCCTCAACAAAACCACTCCCTCTTCAGTACACCTTAGAGACACACAGTCTCTCTCTCTCTCTCTCTCTCTCTCTCTCTCTCTCTCTCTCTCTCTCGTCAAACTTTCCCTGTTCCTTTAGATCAGTACCTGTGGTAGCTTTGTCAAAGAAATGAAAGGTCTGATGTTAAACAAATATGCAGTGTAAGTGGCGGTTCAGCACCACTGAAGCGGACAGCGGCATGATCGGAATTCCAAAGTTCAGCACCACCACTTCAGTACCAATTCTCCAGCTATAAATATGGCCTTGAGTTTTTCCTGTTTAGGTCACATGGTCTGACAAAAACCCAGGGTCCAATTCATGAAGTGTTCCTGCACTGCATGTCAGTGAATGGTACCCAGCCCAATGCTGCAGTGCAGGGCCTTTATTTGCTGTAGCTTTGTTACTGTACAGCCAGCATGTTATACATGAAACCCTCTACACCTGAACAGCCCTTTTCTCCACCCCTCTACCCTTCAACACATCCCTCCTCCAACCCCTCCACCACAACCCTGTTCCGCTGTAGAGCGAGATATGAAGACAAGACATCACTTTTTCATCGGGAGGAGTGAGATCAAACTCTTGGCCTCTTCCTTCCCTGCGGTGGAATTCCCACACAGTGTCGGCTTGATGGGATACATTTTTCATAGGGCGCCATGTGCCGCTGTGTCACTCCTAGCTGCGGGGCATTGGAAAGGCGTATTATATGAAGAAAAATATGAAATATTAAAGTCTCACTCCTTCGAGCGGAGAACACTAGGAGCCACTTGTATCATGGTCCCAAAATAAAGAAGAGCATAGAGAAGAGAGAAAGAAAGATCCGCAGAGCCATGGGAAGTAGGGGTGCTGAGGGTGCTGCAGCACCCCCACCCCCAAACTACTTCCTTTGGCTATGGGGATCAGGGGTAGAGTTCAGAGGACATAAATCAGGGGTCAGTGGATGGGGTGTGTGCAGAAGATAAAAACACACCCGGGACATGTCCATATGACAAATTAGCCTGTATGAGACCGGTCTCCTCTCACAGCATTAACATAACGATCTGTCTATCTGGGATATTACTGGTGCCTTAAGAATATACAGGTGCGTGTGTGTGTGTGTAGTGAAGAGAGCAAGCACACTGTCAGTCTGTCTGTCACTGTCAATACACTGCGGTAGGATCAGAGCAGGTACACAGCACTATACCATATAGCCGTCAATCACAGGAGATCACAGATGCTGAGGGACTCTCAGTGATCCACCAATGACAGGCCATCAAACTGATGACACAAGCATAACCCGACATAACCCCCTCTGGCATAAAAAATGTATGAAATTTAAATGATATATTGCACTGTTAAACACACGCACACGCACACACACACACACACACGCACACACACACAAATTGCTAATGATTTCTACAAATCACTACACATATGCTATATGCTTATTTTTTTTACATATGGTGACCAATACTGTGTAAAAAATATGGATGAAACATTCGATTTGAGGCTCATTCCCCTTGAATGCATTTTTTAATTACAGTAGTCTGTAAATATTCTGTGATCCTTTTGTAGGTTTATACTAATTCATAACTCACTTAAATGTTATTAAATATGGTGGGAAAGCAGAACACACACACACACACACACACACAAATCGCTATGGCCATATGATGCAGAAACCGCCTACCGCTGAGAGTTGACACAAGATGGGGCTTGAACAGTGGGACAACTAACAAGAGAGAAAGAGAGAGAGAGTGAGAAGAGAGAATGAAAGAGTATCAAATCAAATTGATTTATATAGCCCTTCGTACATCAGCTGATATCTCAAAGTGCTGTACAGAAACCCAGCCTAAAACCCCAAACAGCAAGCAATGCAGGTGTAGAAGCACGGTGGCTAGGAAAAACTCCCTGGAAAGGCCAAAACCTAGGAAGAAACCTAGAGGGAACCAGGCTATGAGGGGTGGCCAGTTTCCTCTTCTGGCTGTCTTAAAAGAACATGGCCAAGATGTCTGGCTGTGCCGGGTAGAGATTATAACAGAACATGGCCAAGATGTTCTGCTAGTTTTCAGGTTACACATCGCTCCTGTTTGGCTCCTCCAATATGGCCCCTCTCTCAGACCACTCCCAGACAGTCCTAGCAAAGCTAAGAAGCTATTTTGGTTTCTTTTTGACCATTTTAATTGAGAACAATCACAGCAAGCTTAATTGTTACCCATAAATGATTTGATATTGAGATAAAAACTTCTGCATAGGCCCTTTAAGCCTGAAGAAGGGAGTGGTGAACATGTCTTTGTTGGTAGATAGCTATGAGCTTGGCTCTGGGACTGTTGGCCTTCTAGGAAACCAGAGAGCAGGGTCATATCAGAACTAACTGGGCTGGAGCTGAGAGAGGACATTTCTGAAGGTGGCAGATGTTTTATTGACTACTGTTCCCCCTGGAAGGGATGGGTTGTGTAATAACCCACCTACTGGTTTACACACTCAACACTCCTCCCCTGACAGAAGAACATGCCCTGATATCAACCCAACTTCAATAACACTCAGAAATAAATAAATAAGAGAGAAAGAGAGAGAGAAAGAGAGAAAGAGAAAGAGAGAGAAAGAGAGAGAGAGAGAAAGAGAAAGAAAGAGAGAGAGAAAGAGAGAAAGAAAGAAAGAGAGAGAGAAAGAGAGAAAGAAAGAAAGAGTGAGAGAAAAGTGTGTGTGTGTGTGTGTGTGTGTGTGTGTGTGTGTGTGTGTGTGTGTGTGTGTGTGTGTGTGTGTGTGTGTGTGTGTGTGTGTGTGTGTGTGTGTGTGTGTGTGTGTGACCCCTCTGCTGCTCATCCAGAGAGGACATCCCTCCACTCTATGCTCTCTGCTCCAGGGCCCAAACTCCCCTCCAAGTCCTGTGATCACACACCTGCTGTTGGCATGGTGGAAAGAGTGTGTAGGGGGGAAAGGAAGAGGGGTACACAATGGAAACAGATTGTGCTATTGTCACAGTAAGGACTGTAGCAAAACAATATACTAGTCCCCTGTCCTCCCCCCTCATGCCCTTTTCAAAGAATGTCAGCTTGAGTCTTTTATCAGCGTCTGTGGGGTGTTGGAGGGAAATGGTAAATGGCAGGCAGGTAGGTGACTAAATGATGCAGATCTGGTCTGGCTGTTCAGGGAGCAGTGGCCATGACAGCTTTAAAGCAGACTGTGGTTACTGTGTTGAGGGCCATCCCTGATCTTATCAACTCTCTCATTTGACTAAATTCCAGAGTGTAGAGATACAACAACTGATCATTTCACATAAGAGGTACTTAATTAAACAAACTATTAAACAAAAATAACATGATATATATTGTTTATTTTTTTATTGTATTTTTTTATTTGTTATTATTGGCACATCCACATCCTCTTAGGAGGACATTGCTATTGCTGTCACAAATCAACTCAACAAAGCTTGGCGTCTTCTTGTTTTCCATCAATGTGAAATTCAAATAAAACCCAGTGATGAACTCCAAACGACCATCTAAGTGGTGCAAATGTGTGTCTGTGTGTGATTGTCCCAGGGGATTGTCTGCTCTGTGATCCAGGTGATGTGGTGACAGGGACGGGCAGAGACGACAGTGCTAGTCTAACGAGAGGGGAGCTCCATCCATCTTTCCCAGCCAGGTTATTGATCGGGAGGGAATCACACAAAGCTGTTTTCCGACTGATCCCTGACTCCAACAGCCTGGTGACAAGGCTCCCCAGACACACTCCCTGTCCTGGGAACGCCTAGGATTTAGGAATGGGAACAATAAGTATCGTTCCCAATGAAAGACTTTGGGTGCATCTCAATACTCTAAAGTGACTTCCTCTCCTTGTTTCTTCTCCTTTATTTTGCGTGTACTGATCTGATTTAGCCAGAATAAGTGACGTCAATATAATGGATGCATGCTACGCCACGTGTCTGCTTTCATCTGTACTATTCGTTGACATCAATACAGATGAAGGAAAGGAGACAAGGAGGCGTGTAATACCAGAACTTTAGAGTCCTTTTTTAAACGTGTTCCTTGATTTGGTTTGTTGGACTCATGCCCCATTATTCATCCAGTTTGGTTGCACTTCAGATAGGTTTCACTGGTTTTTGCATGAATCATTAGAGACATTTCCCTACCAGGTCAGTCAATAGTGGTCACATATGATCTGCACATAACACTTTAGAATGGCTTCCTTTATTGGCATTCACTTTAAAACCAGCATATAATTAGAGCTATTGACAAGCAAAGAACAGCTACTATTATTCATCTTCACTATAATCAGAATTACCATTCTGATGCAAATGTTTGTGGTTCACCATGATACTCCATGGAATATGTTATTATGGTGCTAGAGATGACCCAGCTCAAAACATGGAAAAAAATCCTACATCTATTTACAACAGCAGCAGCAGATATTAGTATAGACAATACGGTGTGTTCACCAATGGGTATTGTAGACTAAATAACAATATGGTGTGTTCACCAATGGGTATTGTAGACTAAATAACAATACGGTGTGTTCACCAATGGGTATTGTAGACTAAATAACAATATGGTGTGTTCACCAATGGGTATTGTAGACTAAATAACAATATGGTGTGTTCCAAATGGGTATTGTAGACTAAATAACAATATGGTGTGTTCACCAATGGGTATTGTAGACTAAATAACAATACTGTTGTTTAATAATGGGTATTGTAACTAAATAACAATAATGTTCACCAATTATTGTACTAAATAACAATATGGTGTGTTCACCAATGGGTATTGTAGACTAAATAACAATACGGTGTGTTCACCAATGGGTATTGTAGACTAAATAACAATATGGTGTGTTCACCAATGGGTACTGTAGATTTAATACTACTGTTATTTAATAATGTTATTAATAATATCAATAATGTTATTTAATAACGATGTGGTGTGTTCATGAATGGGTAATGTAGATGAAATAACAATATGAAAAAGTCAGTTGGTCTACTGGAAATGTTCCACAGACATGGACAGACAGTACAGACAACATGCAGAGACAGTAAGGTCATTAATACTGTTAATAGTGTTGAGTCAGGTCAGAGACAGTAAGGTCATTAATACTGTTAATAGTGTTGAGTCAGGTCAGAGACGGTAAGGTCATTAATACTGTTAATAGTGTTGAGTCAGGTCAGAGACGTTAAGGTCATTAATACTGTTAATACTGTTGAGTCAGATCAGAGACGGTAAGGTCATTAATACTGTTAATAGTGTTGAGTCAGGTCAGAGACAGTAAGGTCATTAATACTGTTAATAGTGTTGATTCAGGTCAGAGACGGTAAGGTCATTAATACTGTTAATAGTGTTGAGTCAGGTCAGAGACAGTAAGGTCATTAATACTGTTGAGTCAGGTCAGAGACGGTAAGGTCATTAATACTGTTAATAGTGTTGAGTCAGGTCATTAATACTGTTAATAGTGTTGAGTCAGGTCAGAGACAGTAAGGTCATTAATACTGTTGAGTCAGGTCAGAGACAGTAAGGTCATTAATACTGTTAATAGTGTTGAGTCAGGTCAGAGACAGTAAGGTCATTAATACTGTTAATAGTGTTGAGTCAGGTCAGAGACAGTAAGGTCATTAATACTGTTGAGTCAGGTCAGAGACGGTAAGGTCATTAATACTGTTAATAGTGTTGAGTCAGGTCAGAGACGGTAAGGTCATTAATACTGTTAATAGTGTTGAGTCAGGTCAGAGACGGTAAGGTCATTAATACTGTTAATAGTGTTGAGTCAGGTCAGAGACGGTAAGGTCATTAATACTGTTAATAGTGTTGAGTCAGGTCAGAGACGGTAAGGTCATTAATACTGTTAATACTGTTGAGTCAGGTCAGAGACGGTAAGGTCATTAATACTGTTAATAGTGTTGAGTCAGGTCAGAGACAGTAAGGTCATTAATACTGTTAATAGTGTTGAGTCAGGTCAGAGACAGTAAGGTCATTAATACTGTTAATAGTGTTGAGTCAGGTCAGAGACAGTAAGGTCATTAATACTGTTAATAGTGTTGAGTCAGGTCAGAGACAGTAAGGTCATTAATACTGTTGAGTCAGGTCAGAGACAGTAAGGTCATTAATACTGTTAATAGTGTTGAGTCAGGTCAGAGACAGTAAGGTCATTAATACTGTTGAGTCAGGTCAGAGACGGTAAGGTCATTAATACTGTTAATAGTGTTGAGTCAGGTCAGAGACAGTAAGGTCATTAATACTGTTAATAGTGTTGAGTCAGGTCAGAGACAGTAAGGTCATTAATACTGTTAATAGTGTTGAGTCAGGTCAGAGACGGTAAGGTCATTAATACTGTTAATAGTGTTGAGTCAGGTCAGAGACAGTAAGGTCATTAATACTGTTAATAGTGTTGAGTCAGGTCAGAGACGGTAAGGTCATTAATACTGTTAATAGTGTTGAGTCAGGTCAGAGACAGTAAGGTCATTAATACTGTTAATAGTGTTGAGTCAGGTCAGAGACAGATGTGTCAAGGTTTTGTAGATTCATGGTGCATTATCTCACTCACAGGGGAACCTACTCAACACCTTTAGGGACCCTTAGGGATCTAACAAAATCAAAATCAAATCAAATCAAATTTATTAATATAGCCCTTCGTACATCAGCTGATATCTCAAAGTGCTGTACAGAAACCCAGCCTAAAACCCCAAACAGCAAGCAATGCAGGTGTAGAAGCACGGTGGCTAGGAAAAACTCCCTAGAAAGGCCAAAACCTAGGAAGAAACCTAGAGAGGAACCAGGCTATGTGGGGTGGCCAGTCCTCTTCTGGCTGTGCCGGGTGGAGATTATAACAGAACATGGCCAAGATGTTAAAATGTTCATAAATGACCAGCATGGTCGTATAATAATAAGGCAGAACAGTTGAAACTGGAGCAGCAGCACGGTCAGATGGACTGGGGACAGCAAGGAGTCATCATGTCAGGTAGTCCTGGGGCATGGTCCTAGGGCTCAGGTCCTCCGAGAGAGAGAAAAAAAGAGAGAATTAGAGAGAGCATATGTGGGGTGGCCAGTCCTCTTCTGGCTGTGCCGGGTGGAGATTATAACAGAACACGGCCAAGATGTTCAAATGTTCATAAATGATCAGCATGTTCGAATAATAAGAAGGCAGAACAGTTGAAACTGGAGAAGCAGCCCGGCCAGGTGGACTGGAGACAGCAAGGAGTCATCATGTCAGGTAATCCTGGGGCATGGTCCTAGGGCTCAGGTCCTCTGAGAGAGAGAAGGAGAGAATTAGAGAACGCACACTTAGATTCACACAGGACACCGAATAGGACAGGAGAAGTACTCCAGATATAACAAACTGACCCTAGCCCCCGACACATAAACTACTGCAGCATAAATACTGGAGGCTGAGACAGGAGGATATAACCCCACCCACTTTGCCAAAGCACAGCCCCCACACCACTAGAGGGATATCTTCAACCACCAACTTACCATCCTGAGACAGGGCCGAGTATAGCCCACAAAGATCTCCGCCATGGCACAACCCAAGGGGGGGCGCCAACCCAGACAGGATGACCACATCAGTGAATCAACCCACTCAGGTGACGCACCCCTTACAGGGACGGCATGAGAGAGCCCCAGTAAGCCAGTGACTCAGCCCCTGTAATAGGGTTAGAGGCAGAGAATCCCAGTGGAAAGAGGGGAACCGGCCAGGCAGAGACAGCAAGGGCGGTTCGTTGCTCCAGAGCCTTTCCGTTCACCTTCCCACTCCTGGGCCAGACTACACTCAATCATATGACCCACTGAAGAGATGAGTCTTCAGTAAATACTTAAAGGTTGAGACCGAGTTTGCGTCTCTGACATGGGTAGGCAGACCGTTCCATAAAAATTGAGCTCTATAGGAGAAAGCCCTGCCTCCAGCTGTTTGCTTAGAAATTCTAGGGACAATTAGGAGGCCTGCGTCTTGTGACTGTAGCGTACGTGTAGGTATGTATGGCAGGACCAAATCAGAGAGATAGGTAGGAGCAAGCCCATGTAATGCTTTGTAGGTTAGCAGTAAAACCTTGAAATCAGCCCTTGCTTTGACAGGAAGCCAGTGTAGAGGCTAGCACTGGAGTAATATGATCAAATTTTTTGGTTCTAGTCAGGATTCTAGCAGCCGTATTTAGCACCAACTGAAGTTTATTTAGTGCTTTATCCGGGTAGCCGGAAAGTAGAGCATTGCAGTAGTCTAACCTAGAAGTGACAAAAGCATGGATTAATTTTTCTGCATCATTTTTGGACAGAAAGTTTCTGATTTTTGCAATGTTACGTATATGGAAAAAAGCTGTCCTTGAAATGGTCTTGATATGTTCTTCAAAAGAGAGATCAGGGTCCAGAGTAATGCCGAGGTCCTTCACAGTTTTATTTGAGACGACTGTACAACCATTAAGATTAATTGTCAGATTCAACAGAAGATCTCTTTGTTTCTTGGGACCTAGAACAAGCATCTCTGTTTTGTCCGAGTTTAAAAGTAGAAAGTTTGCAGCCATCCACTTCCTTATGTCTGAAACACATGCTTCTAGCAAGGGCAATTTTGGGGCTTCACCATGTTTCATTGAAATGTACAGCTGTGTGTCATCCGCATAGCAGTGAAAGTTAACATTATGTTTTCGAATGACATCCCCAAGAGGTAAAATATATAGTGAAAACAATAGTGGTCCTAAAACGGAACCTTGAGGAACACCGAAATTTACAGTTGATTTGTCAGAGGACAAACCATTCACAGAAACAAACTGATATCTTTCCGACAGATAAGATCTTAACCAGGCCAGAACTTGTCCGTGTAGACCAATTTGGGTTTCCAATCTCTCCAAAAGAATGTGGTGATCGATGGTATCAAAAGCAGCACTAAGGTCTAGGAGCACGAGGACAGATGCAGAGCCTCGGTCCGATGCCATTAAAATGTCATTTACCACCTTCACAAGTGCCCTCAGTGCTATGATGGGGTCTAAAACCAGACTGAAGCATTTCGTATACATTGTTTGTCTTCAGGAAGGCAGTAAGTTGCTGCGCAACAGCCTTTTCTAAAATTTTTGAGAGGAATGGAAGATTCGATATAGGCCGATAGTTTTTTATATTTTCTGGATCAAGGTTTGGCTTTTTCAAGAGAGGCTTTATTACTGCCACTTTTAGTGAGTTTGGTACACATCCGGTGGATAGAGAGCCGTTTATTATGTTCAACATAGGAGGGCCAAGCACAGGAAGCAGCTCTTTCAGTAGTTTAGTTGGAATAGGGTCCAGTATGCAGCTTGAAGATTTAGAGGCCATGATTATTTTCATCATTGTGTCAAGAGATATATTACTAAAACACTTGAGCGTCTCTCTTGATCCTAGGTCCTGGGAGAGTTGTGCAGACTCAGGACAACTGAGCTTTGAAGGAATACGCAGATTTAAAGAGGAGTCCGTAATTTGCTTTCTAATAATCATAATCTTTTCCTCAAAGAAGTTCATGCATTTATCACTGCTAAAGTGAAAGTCATCCTCTCTTGGGGAATGCTGCTTTTTAGTTAGCTTTGTGACAGTATCAAAAAGGAATTTCAGATTGTTCTTATTTTCCTCAATTAAGTTTGAAAAATAGGATGATCGAGCAGCAGTAAGGGCTCTTCGGTACTGCACGGTACTGTCTTTCCAAGCTAGTCGGAAGACTTCCAGTTTGGTGTGGCGCCATTTCCGTTCCAATTTTCTGGAAGCTTGCTTCAGAGCTCGGGTATTTTCTGTGTACCAGGGAGCTAGTTTCTTATGAGAAATGTTTTTAGTTTTTAGGGTGCAACTACATCTAGGGTATTGCGCAAGGTTAAATTGAGTTCCTCAGTTAGGTGGTTAACTGATTTTTGTCCTCTGGCGTCCTTGGGTAGACAGAGGGAATCTGGAAGGACATCAAGGAATCTTTGTGTAGTCTGTGAATTTATAGCACGACTTTTGATGTTCCTTGGTTGGGTCTGAGCAGATTATTTGTTGCAATTGCAAACGTAATAAAATGGTGGTCCGATAGTCCAGGATTATGAGGAAAAACATTAAGATCCACAACATTTATTCCATGGGACAAAACTAGGTCCAGCGTATGACTGTGACAGTGAGTGGGTCCAGAGACATGTTGGACAAAACCCACTGAGTCGATGCTGCCTGGCCTGCACCCTATTTCATTGTGGAGCTAGAGGAGTTAGAGCCCTGTCTATGTTGGTAGATAAGATGAGAGCACCCCTCCAGCTAGGATGGAGTCCATCACTCCTCAGCAGGCCAGGCTTGGTCCTGTTTGTGGGTGAGTCCCAGAAAGAGGGCCAATTATCTACAAATTCTATCTTTTGGGAGGAGCAGAAAACAGTTTTCAACCAGCGATTGAGTTGTGAGACTCTGCTGTAGAGCTCATCACTCCCCCTAACTGGGAGGGGGCCAGAGACAATTACTCGATGCCGACATATCTTTCTAGCTGATTTACACGCAGAAGCTATGTTGCGCTTGGTGATCTCTGACTGTTTCATCCTAACATTGTTGGTGCCGACGTGGATAACAATATCTCTATACTCTCTACACTCGCCAGTTTTAGCTTTAGCCAGCACCATCTTCAGATTAGCCCTGCCCCCCGGTAAACAGTGTATGATCGCTGGATGATTCGTTTTAAGTCTAATACTGCGGGTAATGGAGTCGCCAATGACTAGAGTTTTCAATTTGTCAGAGCTAATGGTGGGAAGCTTCGGCGTCTCAGACCCCGTAACGAGAGGAGTAGAGACCAGAGAAGACTCGGCCTCTGACTCCGACTCGCTGCTTAATGGGGAAAACCGGTTGAAAGTTTCTGTCGGCTGAATGAGCGACACTGGTTGAGCGTTCCTACAGCATTTCCTTCCAGAAACCGTGAGAAAGTTGTCCGGCTGCGGGGACTGTGCCAGGGGATTTATACTACTATCTGTACTTACTGGTGGCACAGACGCTGTTTCATCCTTTCCTACACTGAAATTACCCTTGCCTAACGATTGCGTCTGAAGCTGGGCTTGCAGCACAGCTATCCCCGCCGTAAGGCGAGTACAGCGACTGCAATTAGAAGGCATCACGTTAATGTTACTACTTAGCTTCGGCTGTTGGAGGTCCTGACGAATCGTGTCCAGATAAAGCGTCCGGAGTGAAAAAGTTGAGGGAAAAAAAAATAATAATAATATTATAAACGGTAATTAAAAAGTAAAAGTTGTCAGGTAGCAAAATAGGTTGGCAACAAAACGCACAGCAACTCGAAAACAAGTCTGCAAGTTGTGACCGGAAATGACGGCACAAAACACAATGGAATCACCTAGTGCCCACACACACCTTTTCAAATCCCCCGCCACACTGCAGGCTGCTCATACAAGACAAAGTAGGCAGGATGTCACGTTCTGACCTTAGTTCTTTTGTTATGTCTTTGTTTTAGTATGGTCAGGGCATGAGTTGGGTGGGTTGTCTATGTTCGTTTTTCTATGTTGTGTTTGTCCTGGTGTGGTTCTCAATCAGAGGCAGGTGTCATTAGTTGTCTCTGATTGAGAATCATACTTAGGCAGCCTTTTCCCACCTGTGTTTAGTGGGTGATTGTTTCCTGTTTTGTTGTTTGTGTCACCATTCAGGACTGTTTCGTTTTCATTCAATTTGTTATTTTTATATTTTGTCATGTTCAGTGATTATTAAAGTATCATGGACACTTACCACGCTGCGTATTGGTCCGATCCTTGCTACTCCTCCTCAGAAGAGGAAGAGGAAAGCCGTTACACAGGACACGCACACCTTTTCAATTCCCCCGCCAATGCTCAGGCATGTCATGTGATACACACACGCCAGGCTGGACACACACACCTTTTGAAATCCCCCGCCAACACTCAAGGTTGGTCATATGATACACACACACACACACACCTGACAGGACACACACACACACACACAAAATGAATGATGGGAACAATGGGTACAGACACACACCACACAATGCAGAGGAGATAAGAGAGGAGTTGGACGGTTTGGACTGACATGATCCCTCTGGCCCCAAGATAAAGACACACTGGGAAATAAAGGATTTACACAATCCACCATGCTACACCACTCCACACCAAAACAACCTGTTGGAGTCTCAAACTGAAGTTACATTAGAGAGAGACAGATTGAGGAGTGAAAGAGATAAAGATAAAGAGAGTGTTATGACATAAATAAGGAGAGGGAGTGATAGAAAGAGAGAATGAGCAATACGAAAGAGAGAACAATGAAATATAGATAAATTACCGTCTATTGACTCTAAGCAACAGTATAGAGCACTATGGAGCATTACCCATAGCAATGGGCAGAATTTGTCATCACGTGTAGCAGTGTGTGTGTGTTTGTGTAGTGAGGCTGGCTCTAAGGCGTACAGACACTTCCGTATGGCCCAATGACAAATGTCTTGCTGTGGATCACTTGTAGAACACTCGGCTGACCTGCAGGTTCTATTGTTCTGCTCCAATCAGGCACAGTGGGAGAGGGGCCCCAGGGTTAGGGGTCACCACAGAGATTCATAGACAAGCCTTGTTCTCCAGCCGACACACCCCTTGAACACTCCCTCCACCCCGTCTTCCCACTTGAACTCCCGTCACCTCCCATTTACAAACATACAGGCATTGGAGTTAATTACCAGACATAGACAGAGGAACAGAGAGAGAGGAGGAAAAATGTTGATGAGAGGGAAAGAGAAATATATACAGTTGAAGTCGGGAGATTACATACACTTAGGTTGGAGTCATTAAAACTCATTTTTCAACCACTCCACAAATGTCTTGTTAACAAGCTATAGTTTTGGCAAGTTGGTTAGGACATCTACTTTGTACATGACACAAATCATTTTTCCAACAATTGTTTACAGACAGATTATTTCACTTATAATTCACTGTGTCACAATTCCAGTGGGTCAGAAGTTTACATACGCTAAGTTGACTGTGCCTTTAAACAGCTTGGAAAATTCTGGAAAATGATGACATGGCTTTAGAAGCTTTTCATAGGCTAATTG